>NW_004444330.1:328706-331483 GCF_000243295.1 Trichechus manatus latirostris
ACTCAAAGCTCAACCACATATACAAGACTGAATGGGCGTACCAGCTCAGAGGCAATGACAGCAAGGCAGGAGGGGGCAGGAAAGCTGAACGAATGGAAATGGGGAACCCAAAGTCGACAAGGGGAGGGTGTTGACACATCGCCAGGTTGGCAACCAATGTCACAGAACAATGTGTTTTAATTGTTTAATGTGAAACCAATTTGCTCTGTAAACCTAAAGCACAATTCAAATAAAAAAGAGGAGTCAGCCTTTTTTAACTTTGACAAATGAATACAATGTTTTATTTCCTCTAATGTGGCTGCACATGAATTGGTAAGGAGGACTAAATATAGTCCTTTTCAACAGATTTTGATGAGTCTTTTATCTGATGTCTCTTCCAATATACATATTCTTCTGGGGTGATGTTAGGCAGACTTCGAGGAGCCTAGTTTCTGTTTGTCAAAGGCTTCTGTAACCTGTGAAAGATATCCCTGACAATATTTTATTAATATTTTACTTTCAGTAATTCAGGTTGAACAATATTAAGCTTGGTGTAGGCAACCTAAGGAAGGACAATGGGTTTCCTAGAAATTATTTCATAGGGGGTAAGTTTGTGAGAGTTAAAAGGTGTGGACCTCAGATTTAAAAGAACTAAGGGAAGCACCCTAGTCCCAGAGAAATTTAAAGTTTCACAAAGTAGGCCAGAAGACTGAAGATGATAAGATCAATGCAGTCTTTGATAAATGGGAAAAACCTGACACAGTTCACAAGTGACTTGACTGGTAAAATGAGTTCCCCATTCACTAAAATGAGTTCTTGGTGCTCCCCAGCTGAGTATGATGTTTTCAAGCAGTTTCTTTGCTACAAAGGCTGCAGTAGCACGATGGCAGGGGAAAGTTTATACCCAATGTGAAAATCTACAAATCATTACTAATACATATTTATAATCACAGGACGGTAGGTGGAAGCTGAATAAAATCTAGCTGCCATTCAAGCATAGGGCCAGAATGTAAAGGGTATTGTCTAGGTAGGACTTTAAGGTGTTTTCCAGAATTGTAGTGAGGGTAAATAGGGCAGCCTTGAAAAATTTTCCCAACCAGTATTTTTTTAAGGTCTCAATCATTTTATCTCATTCCATGTGGGAACCTTCATGTAAGGCTCGCATCATAGGAACATGCAGGAAACTTGGTAAGACAGTATTCTTATTAAGCCCAGTCGACAATTTAGTGGCAGGATCCTGGTAACAGCCTGCCTTTCTCCATGCCTTAATTTCATCTGTTGGGGCTAACTGTTGGTGTTTTACAAGTTTTCCTACAGTTAACTCCTGAAGGTTGAAGTTATCAATAGACAAATTTGGGGAGTTCCTTTCTTTATCATAACTTCTTTATCATAACTTGAGAGGCAGCTTGATTATTTCCATATCAGCAAGATTATTTCCTCTGATTTCTTCAGTTTGGGGTACTCGTTTTGGTTGGTGCACTTGTATTTTTATCACAACAATTTCATAGGGAGTAATACAGCGTCTAGAAGGTCTGCTACCAAAGCTCCATTTTTATGACATTTTGGGAAGATGTTATAAATCCTCTGTTTACATAACATGCCAAAATCATATACAATTCCAAAACAATACCTGCTATCCATGAAAAATATTAACAGATTTTTGGGAAGCAATTTTACAAGCTCTAGCGAGGGCAATTACTTCAGCTTGTTGAGCTGAAGTGGCTTTTGGGAGAATCTGACTTTCAAGGACTTCAGTAGATGTCATAACAGTTTATC
Organism: Trichechus manatus latirostris; assembly: GCF_000243295.1. Taxonomy (NCBI): domain Eukaryota; kingdom Metazoa; phylum Chordata; class Mammalia; order Sirenia; family Trichechidae; genus Trichechus; species Trichechus manatus. Next base: position 330,462 of record NW_004444330.1, read on the forward strand.
CAGCTTGATAGTGAGGACTACCATGATTAGGTTTTAAACAGGAACCATCCACAAACAAAACTAAATCAGGATTAGTTAAAGGGTTCTCCTCTAAGTCTTTTCGAGGGGTTAAAAGTTGCTCAGTCAAGTCTAGGCAATCGTGCAGGATAGTTGTTTCATTAGCTACGGGGAGAAAAGTAGCTGGATTTAAACAGGCCACAGAATGTAGTCTAATGTTACATGCATCTAGGAGAACTTTACAGGAGGTGAGCTTGCTGGCAGAAAGATGTGTCAAGGCAGAATTAAGTAAGGAAAAACTACCTTGGGACACATAAACATCTGAAAAGTTTCCAAGCACCATATCTGCTGTGGTTTCCACTACTTTCGCAGTAGCAGCCAGCCACAGCCCTAAAGCAGGGAGAATATCCTCTAGCTATAGGGTCAAGTTGTAGGTTATAATAAACTACAGGTCTCTGTTGTCCTCCATGGTTTTGAGTGAGTACACCTAAAGAGTCAAATCTACCACCACTCGCCTGTCCGTTTGTCAGCAGCATTGAAAACTAAAGACTGAAGACCCGATGAGTTGTGGGATGACATCAAGGACATCATATATGAAGAAATGGTTCATTTAAAAAAATAGGAAAGAAAAGACCAAAATAGACGTCAGAAGAGACTCTGAAACTTGCTCTTGAACATAGAATAGCTAAAGAGAATGGAAGAAATGATGAAGTAAAAGAGCTGAAAAGAAAATTTCAAATGGTGCCTCGAGAAGACAAAGTATTATAATGAAATGTGCGAAGACTCAGAGTTAGAAAACCAAAAGAGAAGAACATGCTCAGCATTTCTCAAGCTGAAAGAACTGAAAATTCAAGCCTCGAGTTGCAATACTGAAGGATTCTACAGGCAAAATACTGAACAATGCAGGAAACACCAAAAGAAGATGGAAGGAATACACAGAGTCACTGTACTAAAAAGAACTGGTCGATGTTCAACCATTTTGGGAGGTAGCATGTGATCAAAAACTGATGGTATTGAAGGAAGAA
>NW_004444330.1:332127-333022 GCF_000243295.1 Trichechus manatus latirostris
ATTCAACTGTGTGGATCATAACAAATTATGGATAACACTGTGAAGAATGGGGATTCCAGAACACTTAATTGTGCTCATGAGGAACCTGTACATAATCAAGAGGCAGTCGTGTGAACAGAACAAGGGGATACTGCACAGTTTAAAGTCAGGAAAGGTGTGCATCACGGTTGTATTCTTTACTTATTCAATCTGTAGGCTGAACAAATAATCTGAGAAGCTGGACCATATGAAAAAGAACATGGCATCAGGATTGGAGGAAGAGTAATTAACAGCCTCTGATATGCAGATGACACTACCTTGCTTGCTGAAAGTGAAGAGGACTTGAAGCACTTACTGATGAAAAGCAAAGACCACAGCTTTCAGTATGGATTACACCGCAACATAAAAACAAAAATCTTCACAACTGGATCAATAAGCAACATCATGATAAATGGAGAAAAGACTGAAGTTGTCAAGAATTTCATTTTACTTGGATCCACAATCAACATCCATGGGAGCAGTCCAGAAATCAAGATCATTGCATTGGGTAAATCTGCTGCAAAAGACCTCTTTAAAGTGTTAAAAAGCAAAGATGTCTCTTTGAGGACGAAGGTGTGCGCTTGACTCAAGCCATGGTATTTTCAATTACCTCATATGCGCGGAAAGCTGGAGAATGAATAAGGAAGACTGAAGAAGAACTGATGCATTTGCATTATGGTGTTGGTGAAGAAAAATGAATATACCATGAACTGCCAGAAGAATGAACAAATCTGTCTTAGAAGAAGTACAGCCAGAATGCTCCTTACAAGCAAGGATATCAAGACTTCGTCTCATGTACTTTGGACATGTTAACAGGAGGGACCAGCTCCTGGAGAAGGACATCATGCTTAATAAAGTAGAGGGAAAGTAAAAAAGA
>NW_004444330.1:333220-334724 GCF_000243295.1 Trichechus manatus latirostris
TTTTATCAATTTCTAACTTCGTTATTTTTGAGAAGCTACTTCCCCTTGCTTCTTCCATTCTCTAGAACTTTCCCTGGCTCCTGCTGTTACCACATCCATTATAGCCACTATGGGCTGAGCATACCTCCTCTCTTTGATATTCCTACAGCAATGTGTTTCTTCTCATATAATATTCTGAATGCTCATTTTTCTGCTGCTGTTTCGATTTCCAAGGCTGATTCTCTCATCAAATTCTTGATTCCTGTTAACTCTCCTACTTTTCCAGATATAATCATTCTTAACACAGTTTCAAATCTATGTATGGAACTGTGCTCATCACCTTAATTTGTCATATTTCCTAAGTTACTTAAAGGCTTATTTTCTTTCTATTATTTCTATCTCATTTATTTAGCCTTCCATGTCTCTCCTCTTATACACATCCGTGGTGCAATGGATCACTTTTGTGTGGCCTTTCTCGCCATGGACTTGTAACTTCCATACAAGTGATTGGGTGGGACTGTGCAAATAGAGTAGTTGTGGCCCACCAAGGGGATTGGTCAGTTTTGCCAATCTGCTGGGCTTAAAATGGGCCATCCTAGAGGTGGGAAGGAGAGGATCCCATTATCATCAGGGAAGAACAGCCAAGAGTGGAGTGCGTCCTTTGGACCTGGGATCCCTGCACTGAGAAGATCCTGGAACCAGGAGAGAGAGAGAGAGGGAGAGAAAGAGCTGTAACACTGAAGATGGCAAGAAGTGGTGGCAGAGAAACAGCAGGAGGAGAGACCAGCAAGAGACAGTGTGGTAGGTTTCCCAGCCCACAGAGCAAGAAAGCTGAGTGCCTTGGGCATGAGGCTCACTGCCAGAGCAGGGTGCCTCCAGGCACTTATCGGCAGAGCTAAAAGGGCTTTGTAAACAACTCTTCCCTGAGCAGGGCAGAGGCCAAGGGCCAGGGAAAGGCCTGCCTGTGACCACGGCTGGGAAAAAGCTGTCCTGATGGAAGAACTGTATCCTGAGTGTTTCTCAACCTAACCTGTAACTTGTTACTTCCATAATAAACCCAACAATCTTGAGCATTGCTGTGAGTTCTGTGTTGCCACTGCAATGAATTATCAAACACAGCAGAGAAGTAGAATGCTGTGGGAGAGACGGTTGGCATCGGAACTGGTAAAGATGGTGGAGAAAGGAGGCATGTCTGACCTCTGCCTCGTGGGAATCAGCCTTGAGCTGCTGATCTTGATTCTCCTTTCCCGTTGTGAAGAGGGAGGTGGTTAGATGTCGCCCCATGCCATTTTTGAACATTCCCTCTAAAATGTCCTTGGAGTTACACCTCTTTGCTCTTGCCACATCCAGTTATCCATAGGATCACTGGTTCTCAACCAAGGATAATTTTGCCCCCAAAGGACATTTGGCAATGCCTGGAGACATTTTTGGTTGGCACAACTGGAAGAAGGGATACAACTGCCATGAACAGGGTAGATTCCGGGAATCCTACCATGCACATGATAGCCCTCACAGCACAGAATTA
>NW_004444330.1:335845-337209 GCF_000243295.1 Trichechus manatus latirostris
AGCTGCAGATTTTGATTTCCTCAGGCCGATTATTTCAGGCCTCTGTGGTCTTTAGGAGTTCTAGGGAATGAGGGTGCGATCTCGCCCCCACACCCAGTGCTCCGGATCATAAGCCTGAATCTGGAAAGAAAAACAACCAATGACTAAGACAAAGACCCTCCAGAAAGATACAGCGTTCCTCTCCTTGGACAACATCTAATATCTCCCAGCTCTAAAATCCAAACTTCAAGCTCCCATGTCCTTCTCTCCTGTTCAGTCCAACCACTCCTCAAATCCTAATAACCCTACCTCTTCACACTCCTCCCGAGAAACCCAAATCTTCCAGCGCATGGAACGGATGAATTGAAATCGTAGCTTGTGGAACATGGGGCGCTGGAAGTGACTCTTTCCATACAGGAAGAAAAATATGGCTTGTTTAGGGGCCTGATTGTCCTCTTCCATATCACTGGCCAGGTAGCTGAGGAAAGAAATCAAGTTTTTTATAAGAAGCCAGACCAGAAGATCGTCTTCCTAGAAAAGACTATATAGGCTGACCATCTTCAGTACATGACCTTAGATCAGCCCTATTCTATCGGAACAGCAGACACAGTTAACTGGAAAACTTACTTCTGTAAAGGAACATTGAGAATGACCCTTTTCATACTTGGATAGTAAGTATCATACTGAGAATCTTGAGGATGTATTCTGCCACCATTAACCAATGTAGTTTACATCACAATTTTCTATCACCATCCTCTACCCCATTCACTCCTACTGTTGTTATGTGCAAATATCTATCTCTCCACTATATTGTAATAATGTCAAGAAGAGTAACTTACTTGCTTTATTTCTGTATCATCTCTCTCCCACCAAAAACTGATATGGTATCGTGCTTACATCTATACATTAATTCAATGAGCATTTCTTGATTCCATCCTTTTTCTCTCTTCCTATCCCCTCATAGTCCCTGGGAAATTGGAATCACTTAATAAACTTTTGTTGACTGAATGAATTAATACATGAAAATGTACAGACTTGCTCTATCTTAGGGAAAAAAACTAAAACCAAATCAAACCAACTGCTGTCAAAACAATTTCAACTTGTAGCGACCCCATGTGTTACAGATTAGAACTGAGCTCAATAGGATTTTCTTGGCTGTAATCTTTATGGAAGCAGATAGCCAGGCCTTTTCTCTGTGGTGCTGCTGGGTGAGTATGGACTGCCAACCTTTGGGTTAGTAGCCGAGAGCCAACTGTTAACTTGCAAACACTTGCAAAATAAAGTGTTATGCTGAGTTCTTTATAGGATGCAGTGATTTTGTAACAGAACCTTGACTTTAAGTAGTATCTAGAGTAATAGGGGAGCCCTGGTTGCACAGTGGTTAA
>NW_004444330.1:338779-340022 GCF_000243295.1 Trichechus manatus latirostris
TTGACATGTCGTGGGGTTGTTAACCAATGTCATAAAACAATGTGTGTACTGACTGTTTAATGAGAAACTATTTGTTTTGTACACCTTCACCTAAAGTACAATATAAAAAAAAAAAGATAACAAGACGTGGCTGTTGAGGGAGTGAGCTCAGGATGGCTGAGTTGTCTCAAAGGTCTGAGAATGAAGGTGGCAAACACCAGTGGGTCAAAATATAGGACCTAGTGCTCAAGACCCCAAAGGACCCTATAAAGGCAAAGAGTTAGCTGGCCACACTAGAAAGAAACAACAAGACCCTGTATGGATGTTTTGCCAGGTACTGAAGGAACCATAAGTTTGCTGAGACACCTGGAAGGAGATTAGCAAAGACTGAGAAAAGGAGAGACAGATTTCAAAAAGCACAATTCCACAGATATGGGCAGTAGTAGAGTTTGGTGGAGACTGTTACCTTGTCAGAAACCCTCAGTTTTTTGTCCCAAGCCAAGAATCTTTGAATGACAGGATCATCTGTGAAAAAAGGCGTATGTTAAATTAACAATAGGAACAGTGCTGCCCTGTAGTAACCAAGAGTAATGGGATAAGTTGTATTTCTCTCACCAAACCTTCCTAGGAGAAATTCCAGGGCTGTGGCCAAGGGTTAGCATGAGGGGAAGAAGAGACAGAACATTTACAAAGATAGTGGATCCCATTTTGGGACTCACATGAGGAGTGAACATATGTGGGGTTGCATTTCTATAAAATATTTGCACTACTAAGACTTTTAAAATAAATGATTATGGCCTTTTAATATGCATGAATGCGTCAATTCATAGGTTAAAATGTAAATTCACATTCCTTTCCTCATCTGATAGTCACATCATGGAAGTGGGTGTACTGTACAGATAAAAAACAACTGGACTCAAAAATTTGAAAAAGAGAAAATATGTGGAGGAGGCCACATGTAAATCTAAGTTTTCTCATCACAGTTTATTGTCCTGTGTCATTTTCTGACTGTCCCTGAAAAATAATCACTATACAAGCTCTGCTTGCACATCCCAGTAACAGGGAGATAATCACCTAAAACAGAATCCTATTCCTTACAGGTCATCAGAAGAGTTATTGGAACTGTCTTCATTTTAGAAAGAACAAAATTGTAGGGTGATGTCTGGGGCCTCTTCCTACCAAGCAGCCTGTTGAAGACCTCATGGTGCTCTGGCTCCACAGCTGACTCCCGCTGTCTCTTCCCCTGCATCGTGAGGTCACTCAT
>NW_004444330.1:364969-375179 GCF_000243295.1 Trichechus manatus latirostris
GCATTCCACCATGTGGATCATGACAAATTAAGGATAACACTGCGAAGAATGGGAATTCCAGAACACTTAATTGTGATCATGAGGAACCTGTACATAGACTAAGAGGCAGTCGTTCGAACAGAACAAGGGGATACTGACTGGTTTAAGTGATAGTAAGAATGTGATCCAAAAAAAAAAAAAAGACATTTGTGAGGACACGCAAAAAGAACACAGGAGCCAACTGAAAGAGCTCCAACTGCCCAAAGGTGGAACAAGTTGAACCACAAAATAAATAAATTAGTGTTAGATTATACCCTAAGGCATAAAGTAAGTACCCATGGTTCATACCAATATATTAATTAGTTAAATATTAATTAATGTGGGAAAATAAAAATCTCCGCTGCAGAAGAGTTCCAAATAATCTATGTAGATACTTAGCCCTCAAGGAGGTATAGTATAACTTCCCAGTCTTTAAGTGTGGACTATGCATAGTGACTTCTTTCAAAGAGCATATACAGTATTGACAGAAGAAAAAGTAACTTTATAGTGGAGAAACCTGACAAGCACTACCTCAGCCATGTGATCAAAATTAATAGCAAGGTTGATAAAAATGACACTTAAGGTTTTACAAACACACAACCACAGTCTATTCATAAAAATAAATTTAAAAATGCCAGTCGAAGGACATTTTACAACATACCTTACTAGTACTCTTCAGAATAAAGGTCATCAAAAGCTAGAAAACTCTGCGAAACTGCCACAGCCACAGGAGCTTAAGGAGACAGAAATACTACATGTGATATGATATCCTGGATAGAATCCTGGAAGACAAAAAGGTAGAAACTAAGAAATAAGAATAAGGGATGGATTTCAGTTAATAAGCAGGTATCAATATTGGTTCGTTAATCGTGACAAATGTACCACACTGATGTATGATTTATTAATAGGAAAAACTGGATGTGGGTATTATTGCAAATTTTCTGTAAATGTGAAACTATTCTAAATTTATAAGCTTACTTAAAGTACTGTTTTTTTTTTCACATATATTATCTATTTAATTATAATATAAAGTAGTCCCACCCTTGGTTGCATAGTGGTTAAGAGCTATGGCTGCTAACCAAAAGGTCAGCAGCTTGAATTCACCAGCCACTCCCTGAAAACCCCATAAGGCAGTTCTACTCTGTCTTATAGGGTCACTATGGGTCGGAATTGACTTGAAGCGAGGGGTTTGGGTTGTTGTTTTTTTTTTGGTACTGCTAATTACTTTTTTTTGCCACTGTTAACTATTACTACTGTTTTATTTTAATAACCGCATTTATGTCACAGAAAAGTAAATAATATAGAATATATTATTTCAAAACAGATTCTATTTTACGTGAAAATAATAACACGTGTGTATGATTATTTTACATCTTATTTAATGTGTTTTGGTTTTGTTTTGTTTTTCAGTCTGCTACGGATGTATCCACTTAGGTTCTCTAAAAAGATGGTCAACCTATATCAGACACAGGTTTTAGAGGATCAATTTCACATCATGGCTGAACTTTAAAAAATAGGTTGTATAAAAAATGTTCTAATGGAAAGGTGATTCATTACTGACCCAGTTATTTCAAAAAATCCTTCTCTTTTTGTTTCCTATGTTTTAGCAGTAACACAATGGAATCAAGTATTTTCAAATCAAAAATACGCAAATAATGTTAATTTAAACAACTTATAACCATGAAAGTTCATGTTTCAATGTTTTCTAAAACAGAACGGTTTACAAGTGATAATCAAATCAATATTTTATTAGAAAATACTTTGCAGAAAGTGATAAAATCAGAGAAACAAAAATGGCAGAGAATTTAGTGAATGATTTTAGATACTGTTAATGTTTTATGTAAAAATAATTTGCCTCCTAGAGGATCACAAAAAATTATTGGAAATCCAATCTCTGGAATGTTTCCAAATTTAACTTACGGGCTGAACTCATATACTCTAGACATAACTAATCATGGATCTAATGATAAAAACGGAACTGTACCTTATTTGTATGGTAATATCCAAAATAAATGTATAAAGCTACTAGTAAATAATGGTAGGCCAGAAATACTAAATTAAATATAACAAAATACATTCGTTTAGTATTTTCTTTTTTAAATTTTGTTGTTGTTGTTGAGCATACAGGCAGCAAAATATACACCAAATCAACTATTTCTACATGTACAATTCAGTGACATTGATTATATTCACCCAGTTGTGCAACCATTCTTACACTTCTTTCCTGAGTTGTTCCTCCCCCATTAACATAAACTCACAATCCCCTAAGATTCCTTTCGAGTTGCTATTGTCACTTTGATTCCATATAGATGGTTATTAAAAGAACTTAATGCTCAACGCAGACATTTTTTACTAGTTAAGCTAAGCTATTGTTTGGTTTTAAGATTACTTCAGAGGATATTTTTGGTTTAAGGTTTAGATTATCTCAGGGCAATAGTTTCAGGGGTTCACGCAGCCTCCATGACTCTAGAAAGTCTGGAGTCCATGAAAATTTGAAATTCTGTTTTGCATTTTCCCCCTTTTGATTAGGATTCTTCTACAGACTCTTTGATCAAAATGTTCAATAATGGTAGCTGGGCACAATCCGGTTCTGGTCTCGTGGCTAAGGAGGCAGTTGTTCACGGAGGCAATCAGCCACACATTACATATCCTCCTCCCAACCTGACTATCCTTCTTCCTCTCTTGCTCCAGGTGAATAGAGACCAATTGTCACGCCTTGGATGGCTGCTTGCAAGCTTTTAAGACCCCAGGCACTAGTCAACGAACAAGGAGGTAAAACAGAAGCACTAAACACATTATTAGGCCAATTAAGTGGGATGTCCCATAAACCCATGACCCTAAACCTCCAAACCAGAGAACCAAATCCCACGATGTGTTTAGTTTTACATAAGAAGCTTGGCAGCTATTCTTTGGTTTTTGTTGTTGTTGTAAATATATCTGTCACATAATTTTCGCCAATTCAACTTTTCACAGGTGTACAACTTCTTGACAGCAATTACAATAATCGGTTGTGCAACACTATCCTTAATCAATGTGATTTTTTCCATCACCATGAATCCTCTCTTTCCCCTTCCCTCCTGTAGTCCATTAGGAACAAATGTCTCAGGTTATAAGGCATGTTCACAATAAGCATACTGTCATAATAACTAAAAAAAATTCATTGACTATATTCATATGGAAGAAGGAACTGGAAATAATCTAGTTTAGGAAATTGTTAATAAATTGGAAAAAACAATACTGATGTAAAAATGCTTGTTACTAGGGAGATATGAAAATGAGGCAACTCTGGGCGTTGTTGCTGTTGTTGTGCCATCGAGTCTGTTCTAACTCATAGTGACACTATAGGACAGAGTAGAACTGCCCCACAGGGTGTCCAAAGAGCGGCTGGTAGATTTGAACTGCAGACCCTTGGGTTAGCAGCCAAGTTTTTAACCACTGTGCCACCAGGGCTCCATATAAAAGGGTAGAAACCATTATTTACCCACACACAAAAAAAAATTATACCAAATTTTTCTTTGTTCAGCTCATAATCTTAATGTAGTATGCAGAAATTCTACTTCTATGAATTCAAATATAATATTTTTAAAAATATTTACAAAGAATATATACATATTTTGTGTGAATTTAATAAGCATGTAGGATATTCCAATGTTTGTTCTAAAAACTTATTTGTAAACATGTGAAGGTACTAAATAGACATAAGATCAAATTCAAGCAGGGCACTTCTCACACAAATTGCCAACACCTATCAAATACTAAAATATACTTTCAAACTAAAAAATACATTATGCTGAAATCAAAAGCATCTTGGTGTAATTAGAATACAAATTTGTATACAACTTATCAACCTGATGTGAGATGTTATTTTGAACTAAGCGGGAAAAGCTAATAAAGCTCTACCCCCACCCCCCAAAAAATCTGGCTCTTGCTAACAACAAAAAACAGAACATATCTTTGCAAGCATGCTTGATGACTGTAAAACTTTAGTAAAAGGTATGAATATACTTTCTGAATTTGAAAATGAACACAAAGAAAAGAAATTGGAAATGTATGAATCACCAGATGAAAGTATCAACTATTATGGGCAATCAGCATATTAAAAATTAAGAAAATTACATATATTCTAATTTTACATTTGGAATGGAGAAATAAGAAAATTACGCTAAGTTCCTTCTGATTATGAATTGTTAACAGGAGAAATTTATTTTCAGTGAATACAAAAGATTTACAAAAATAGCCACTGACTTGTTCTTAAACATACTGCCAAGTTATATTCTGTGGAAATTTTATTCTAAATATTTTAAAGCAGCATGCAGTATCAATAATAAGTCTTAAAAAATTAAGAACGTGTTCTGATCTTATAAAACCGATTTATGAATTTTCTTTAGTACAGTATCTCCAAAACTGGAAATAGCTAGAAAACAAATTAAGAATACCAGTCACGGTGGGATCCTGCAAAAGACGATTTAGTTAACCTGAGATTAAATTATTTAACATCATCACTGAGTCATAGAATTTTTCACGCATATCAATTCATCTAACTGACAAGCAGATAAATTAAGAAGTATATATGTAAACTATTAATAAGTTTCCTCGCTTCCAATAAAGCAAGGAAAGTAAACTTATAATAAATTCTGGTCTCGAAAATAATAAAATATCTCAACTTAAAATAATGTAGTGAGTTTTAATACATCTACTTTTCAATTTTTTTCCCCATATTTTTAGCTACTTTAACGTGGCTGGAAAAATTAACCGCTGGAATTTAATAAAATATGTAAATCGGGAACACATTTTCCCGTTCTCCTCGGGCTCTAATGTGGCTCTGCCGGGCAGTGGCCGTGGCCCCCACTCATTTAACTAGAAGGGCCGCATATTCTGTGTATTCCTTCTCCCAGCTGTACAGCTGTTTCCCCTTTTGTGAATTTGTTCGGAGATTTGCTCCAGAAACAATCCTGCACTAGAAAATACACCACAGCGTGCCATGACTGCAAGCCCTCCTCCCCCTCATTAAATGGGGACTTCTGTCCAAAAAGGACCCCTGGCGGTGCAGTGGTAAAACACTAGGCTGCTAACCGAAAGGTCGAGTTGGAACTCACCAGCCACTCGGAGGGAGAAAGATGTGGCAGTCAGCTTCATAAAGACTACAGCCTTGGAAACCCCATGGGGCAGTTCTACTCTGTCCTGTAGTGTCACTATGAGTCGGAACCGATGGCAGTTGGTTTGGTTGTTTTTTGTTTCTTGTTTTCTGTCCAAAAAGGTTTGAGGAAGTAAAGAATAAAACATCTGGCAAATTTCCAGCAAATGAAAACTCGCTGTTTTAGAAAAGTATCTCCGGAGAAGCTGAGGAAAAGCTCCCTCTCCACAGTCTGCAGGAACGGAGGGCTTTTTACTCACCCTAGACGTACATAAATTGTGCCACGAAGCCGAGGCACAGAGCAATCAAGTCTTCTACAAACGAAGCTCTAGTTCCTACTGTGGAACTTGCGCCAACGTCTGCAGCGTGCAAAGGGGGCGTCGTCGCACGCTTTGTATGAGGGCCTGGCGGGTTCGAAAAGGTGTTAGCGACCCTCCCTGCCGGCTAAGCCCCAGGGGTCAAGCTTCCCTCTCACTATAGAGCGGTGCCCGCGCGCCCTCTGCCGGCCGTCCAGTTGAATCACTGAGATTCTCACTGGCCCGATGTCTTTATTGCTGATGGCACTGGGCTACGTAGGGGGTCTCAGCTCCTGCACTCCCTGTTCTCTTGAGCCATGCCTTGGAAAAAAGGAAATGATTCATGCTTTTGAGATACTTGAAAAACAGCTCCTCTCAGCCGTGCTGGTATGTCAGGACTTAGAAAAGAGGGAATATCATCAAAATTCAGAATGCACAAGTAAATTGTTTCTACCATGAGATTCTCCATCAGATTTTCAATCTCTTAGGCACAGAGGACAGCAGTGCTGCTTGAGATAAGATCTCCCGGGATAAACTACTCTTTAGCCTTGACCACCATCAGGAACAGCTGAAGCAGAAGATAAACGTAGAAAGTCTCCTGGCTTTTTCCTGTTTGGGAATTGTTGTCCATAGGTACCTCTAGGAAATCAGTAGCTCTCTGAAGCAGAGGGAATACACCTATTGCGCATCGGAGATTGCCAGGGGAGAAACTGAAGTGTACTTTTTTTCTCATTTAACAAGTCCCAAAGAAAAACCAGGAAATGGAGAAAGTTATACGCATGACACTCTCTAATTATATCATTGATTGTTAGGCACAAGAAAGCAATCAGCTGTAAAATATATGAAACTCAAACCATGAAATTATATTTCTAAAATATATTATAAATCTTCAGTTTTAAAAAAAATGTTGACAGAAGAACATGATCTATTGTTAAATAAGTAACTTACGATACACATTTTCATTTATCTTCAAATTTTGAGAAAGTACTTGCTCTTTATAGAACTTGAAATATAATTGTGCATGGAAAATTCTTTATTGTATTATTTTATTACAGCCATTGGTCTATTAAGGTGGTTAGCTTCAACATGAAAATATCAGTTGTTGGAATTAATACCAGTTTATGTTTCCTTCATATAACAGCTCTGTGAAGGCTTTCTGATCAAGTGACATACTGTCTATCTTACCACAGATAATTTATAGGCTCCTGGGGAGTGCCTCTGAGGTCTCCCCAGGTCATCAAAGGCTGTGTCCCTGGTGGGCAGAAGATAGACTATAATTAGGCTATACTGTATAAAAGGGAGAGACCACCTTAGCAAGTAAGAACTCAGACTCCAACCTCTAGTTTTTTACCTGAATTATTCAGATTTTAATAAGTAATTTTGGGACATAAAAATAATTCAAACAGAAATGGAGCCCATCACCCCATATCTTAAAGGAATGAATGGAGGTACTGGGAAGCCAAGTATCACCAGTCATTCTTTGTGAAGACCCTAGGATAAGGGTAGATAATAGACGGTTCATTGCCTTTTCAAGATCTGCCTAAAAAAAAATTGAAGGCCACAGATTCCGCTGGCTCTCCTCTTACCCCTACTTCTGTTAAATTACTTCCCTCCTCTGAAAGTGTATTTACTCCCCCTACCCCCATTTCTCCACTTTTGTTCCTATCCAAACCCTAAACATATATTTGGACCTAGTTCACTTCCTAATTCATTTTGTTTGCATGTTTAATGTAATTGTTCATATGTGTAATGTAATTTTACACATTCATGCATGTCACCTTATATTGTTCTAATTATTTCCCATTTTCATGTATGTTGGATGCATAAGAATTTGCCCTTTCCTTTAATCCCCAGCAGCAACTAGCTCAGTGATTTATATCTAAGAGTCTCTGAAATCTTTCTGATTAGTTCACCCTCTCGGGGTGGGACCACAATTCTACATGTCTTGTGCCACACCCCATCTCCTGACTCGTAAAGTTGTGATGAGAATTAACTAAGCATCTGGGACACAGTAAACATAGTTACTTTTATAATAATAATAGTTATTATTAACTTTCATAATCAAACTAAAAATTGATCATCCCATTTATATAATCACATGTAAATGAATCAAATGCTTCTAGTCTTTTGGCTGACACTTAAAAATTTGGAAGTGAAAGAAAAACTAGTAAAAAGATCACAGAAATTGTAATCAATGAGATATGAGACAATATGGGAACTTTTAAGGTGTTAAAATTAATTGTAGAACTTTCTAGAAAATAAATGATAGTCAAGTATGTCCAGTTTTGACAGACATCTAAACAGGCATATAATGCTAAGGAAAAAAGTTTGGAGTTTTATATAAACATTATTTTATCAAAGAAATTATTCAGTAATTTGGTATTTTTACCTACTATGTCATGGAAATCTCTCCATGTCTGTTTATATAGATGGACCTCATTTTACATTACAGAAGTCATTTTGTTAATTTCCGCGGTGTCTGTTCTATGCACAAACATTGCCCAGCCACGCAACATCTTCATGACTACTGGTATGCTTGAGTCCATTGTTGCAGCTATTGTGTAGTGATTTCCAACATAGGGGCCTCATCTTCCAGAACTATATTGGACAATATTCTGTTGTGATCCACAAGGATTTCATTGGCTCATTTTCAGAAGTAGATAGCCGGGCCTTTCTTCCTAGTCTGTCTTAGTTTGGAAGCTCCACTGAAACCTGTTCACCATGGGTGATCCTGCTGGTATTTTAAATACTGGTGGCATAGCTTCCAGCATCATAGGAATACACAAGCCACGTCAACTGACAGACAGGTAGTGATTACAGAGGTACCATAGTTTAGTTCACCATTTGATAGTTCCACTGTGTGTTTCCTTAAGTCCAAAAAGTTTTACACAATGGTATTGAAAGAACTTCAATTTGTATTTATTGTTGTCTAAAAAAAATGAGAAAGAAAGTTACTAAGATCTAGTAATATTTAGATATGGATTAAGGAGCCCTGGTGGCACTATGGTCAAGTGCTGGACTGCTAACGAAAGGTAGGTGGTTTGAACCCACCAGCAGTTCAACAGAAGAAAAGATGCAGCAAGCTGTTCCCATAAGGATTATGGCCTAAGAAACCTATAGGGCAGCTCTACTCTGTCCTGCAGGGTCACTATGAGTTGGAATCAACTCAACAACACACAACAACAAGACATGGATTGACACTAGTGTCAACACTTAGTCTAAACTCACACTGAGCCTAAAGACTCAGTCACTAGATCAGATAGCCACAGGTACATGATCTTATGTATTGCTATTCACTCAGCATGCAGGGGAACTCATTGGTTCATGGGTTTTCAGTACACTGCACCATGCTGCAGTTTATGTGTGATCAGTTAAGTGGAAATACAGATTGTATCCTGTAGTTTCAACTCAATTAATCCTTATAAAATGGACAGGTGACTGAAAAAAGATCCCGCCAAGGAACAATGACCATTGTTAATTCTAATTTTGTGATGAGCACATGAACAAGAAAATGACCTAAATGATGTTTGTACTGTTAGTAGGAACTCTTCTTATGGCCATGTATTAGCTGTTGAAACAACTATATAATCCGATCTGATAAGAAGGCAGCCAAAAATTTTAAATTATCAAGAAGATTATTTGACATATAAATATTTGAGTTTTCTTCCAATTATTTTTTTTATTGAAAAATACTTAAAGTTTGCCCAACTTAAAAAGTTGATTCAATTATTTTTCATATACAAATGTGTGAACTTTTACCGACCTTTCTGTAATGACAAAGGGCTACAAAGCAGCTATAAAAGAAAACAAAACTAATAATTAAAAAACACAAACTCCTCCTTCAAAGTAAAGGTGATATTTTTATTGTTGTAAAAAATATGTATAACACAATATTTGCCAATTCAATGTTTTTCAGGTGTACAAGTTAGTGATATTATTTACACTAAATCATATTGTGTAATCATCACCCATAATCGTAAAATTTCCCATCCTGGCTGTGTTTCTTCCAAGACAGATTTGTTCGTTCTTCTGGAAGTTCGAAGTTCATGGTATATTCAATATTCTTTGCCAACACCATAATCCAAATTTATCGATTCTTCTTCCATCTTCCTTATTCATTGTCCAGCTTTCGGATGCACATGAGTAGATTGAAAATACCACGGCTAGGGTCAGGTGCACCTTAGTTCTCAAAGTGACATGTTTGCTTTTTAAAACCTTAAAGAGGTCTTTTGCAGCAGATTTGCCCAGTGCAATGCATCATTTGATTTCTTGACTGCTGCTTCCATGGGCATTGATTATGGATCCAAGTAAAATGAAATCCTTGACAACTTGGATATTTTCTCCATTTATCATGATGTTGCATGTTGGTCCAGTTGTGAGGATTTTTGTTTTCTTTATGTTGAGGTGTAATCCATACGGAAGGCTGTGGTCTTTGGTCTTCATCAGTAAGTGCTTCAAGTCCTCTTCACTTTCAGCAAGCAAGGCTGTGTCATCTGCATATTGCAGGTTGTTAATTAGTCTTTTTCCAATTCTGATGCTGCATTCTTCTTCATATACTCCAGCTTCTTGGATTATTTGCTCAGCATTCAAATGAAATAAGTATGGTGAAAGGATAAAACCCTGATGCATACCTTTTCTGATTTTATATCTATGCTTTATTGACTGTGCAAAGGCATTTGACTGTGTGAATCATAACAAATTATAGATAACATTGTGAAGAATGGGAATTCCAGGACACTTAATTGTGCTCATGAGGAACCTG
>NW_004444331.1:0-8928 GCF_000243295.1 Trichechus manatus latirostris
TCCCGAAGTAGCTGGTGGTGTCCTGACTCTTTGTTCTACCAAAACTGAAATCTTCAGTAGATTAAGGAAACAAGTTCTAATGAGAACAGTATATTTTGTTTTCTTTTTCATGCAGTTAATTTGGAACATGCAAGAGCTGCTAATATAGTGTTTAGTTAGCAAAAGTACAGCGCTGCCGCTGTCGTATACCAGAACTGGAGAAACGCGCTTTCTCTTCTCCTTTAGCGATAACATCTGTAAGGCGGCATTCTCGTTTGCGCAGCACAGAGTGCCTCCCGGAAAGCTGGAAACGCCGCTGTGCTTCACGGACTCAAACGGGAGAAAAGTCAAACTTTTTACCAGGTAGACAATGCACAGACCACTTTCTTGGGCATGTAACACAGAGGGATTTGGGAACACAGTAAGTGAATCCTTTTCACTACATTTCCCAGTGTGAGAGCAACTGTCTTTTCCTTTCTCTTTCTTGCAGGGAATAGGATACATGCTCATGTTAACCACACAAGCTTTAGTCAGCAAAACTGAACTGCTTCTGCAGTCCTCTAGCTGAAGGCAATCTGCCTGTTTTCCTTAAAATGAGAAAAGTTCCTTGATTCCCGGTAATTCAAATTTCCATTTGAAAAGCAGGGGATTCAAGTAGTTGACATGCAGACAGTCGCCAGTTTAATCCCTTTGAGAGAATGTTTCAGAAAGTAGCTGGTGGTGTCAGCACTGTT
The DNA here is from genome assembly GCF_000243295.1 of Trichechus manatus latirostris. Classification (NCBI taxonomy): domain Eukaryota; kingdom Metazoa; phylum Chordata; class Mammalia; order Sirenia; family Trichechidae; genus Trichechus; species Trichechus manatus. Next base: position 714 of record NW_004444331.1, read on the forward strand.
TGTTTTTCCAAAACTGAAAAATTCAGTAGATTAAGCAAACCAGCTTGATTGTGAAGACTGCATTTGGCCTTCTTTTTCTTGCAGTGAATTGGGAACATGCATGTGTTGCTAACGTACTGTTCAGTTAGCAAAACTACAGCGCTGCCGCTGTTGTATACCAGAAGAGGAGAAAGGCGCTTTCTCTTCTTTTAGGAGAAAGGCGCTTTCTCTTCTTTTCAGGAATAATGTCTGTAAGGTGGCCTTCTCGGCCACACAGCACTGAGTGCTTCCCGGAAAGTTGTAAATCCGGAAGGACTTAACGTACTGTAAGGGGAGAAACGTCAAACTCTTTACCCATGTAGACAATTCACAGGCCACTTTCTTGGGCATGTGACACAGAGGGATTTTCAAACACAGTAAGTGAATCTGTCTCACTTCATTCCCCAGACTGAGAGCAACTGTCTTTTGGTTTCTCTTTGTTGCAGAGAATAGGATACATGCTCATGTTAACCACACAAGCTTTAGTGAGCAAAATGAACTTCTTCTGCTGTCCTCTAGCTGAAGGCAAACAATCTGCCTGTTTTCCTTAGAATGGGAAAATTTCATTCATTTCCTGTGATGCAAAGTTCCATTTGAAAACCAGGAGATTCAAGTACTTGAACAGCAGACACTCGCCAGTCTTATGCCCTGGAGAGAATGTTTTAGAATGTTGCTGGTGGTGTCAGGACTGTTTGTTCTACCAAATCTGAAAACTTCGGTTGATTAAGTAAACCAGCTTGAATGAGAGCACTGTATTTTGCCTTCTCTTTCAAGCAGTGAATTGGGAACATGTACGTGCTGCTAACAGTGTTTACTTAGCAAAACTACAGCCCTGCCACTGTCATATACCAGAATGGGAGAAACGCGCTTTGTCTTCTCCTTCAGGGATACCGTCTGTAAGGCCGCATTCTCAGCCGTGCAGCACAGAATGCCTCCCGGAAAGCTGTAAACCACGCAGGGCTTGAAGTACTGGAATGGGAGAAAGGTCAAACTCTTTACCCAGGTAGACAATGCACAGGCCACTTTCTTGGGCAAGTAACGTAAAGGGATTTTCAAACACAGTAAATGAATCTTTCTCACTTCATTCCTTAAACGGAGAGCAACTTTTTGGTTTCTCTTTGTTGCAGGGAATAGGATACTTACTCATGTTAACCACACAAGATTTCGTATCCAAAACTGAACTGTTTCTGCCATCCTCTAGCTAAAGGCAAACAATCTGCCTGTTTTCCTTAGAATGCAAAATTTCCTTCGTTCCCTGTAATGCAAAATTCCCTTTGAAAACCAGGAGATTCAAGTATTTGAAAGGTAGACACTCGCTAGACTTATCCCATTGAGAAAATGTTTCAGAAAGTAGCTGGTGGTGTCAGAACTGTTTGTTCTACCAAAACTGAAAGCTTCAGTTGATTAAGTTAACCAGCTTGAATGAAAACACTGTATTTTGCCTTCGTTTTCAGGTACTGGATTGGGAACATGCACGTGTTTCTAACATAGTGTTTAGTTAGCAAAAATATAGCGCTGCCACTGTAGTACACCAGAATGGGAGAAACACTGTTTCTCTTCTCCTTGAGGGATACCGTCTGTAAGGCGGCATTCTGGCCTGCGCAGTACAGAGTGCCTCACCAAAAGCTGTAAACCACGCAGGGCTTCACGTACTCGAATGGGAGAAAAGTCAAACTCTTTACCCAGGTAGACAATGCACAGGCAACTGTGACACGGAGGGATTTTCAAACACAGTAAGTGAATCCTTCTCACTTCTTCCCCCAGACTGAGAGCAACTGTGTTTTGTTTTCTCTTTCCTGCAGTAAAGTCCAAATGTACCCGTGCTTGCAGCACAATGTTTTTTCAGCAGAACTACTTCCCTTTTGTCCTTCTGTAGTTGAAGAGGAAACAAACTGCCTTGCTGTTCCTAGCAGGTGAAAGCACATTTGTTTACCTTAACCTAAAATTACCAAAGAAATCATGTGAAAACCTGGGAGCTTCAAGTACTTGTAAGGCAGAAGCTTGACATTGTTTTCCCATTCAGACAATGTGTAGGAAAGGTTTCCATCATGTAGGTACTGTGCTTTAACCTAATCAACTTGATTAATTTCAGCAACTAGGGTGAATAGACTTTATTTTCATTCTGTTTCAGGTAGTGAGTTGAGAACATACTAGTTGCAGTAACACAATGTTTAGTTCGAAAACTACACCTCTATAGCCTTCCTATATTTGACTGGGAGAAGCTTGTACTGCTTTCTCCTCAGAGATTCTGTCTGCAAAGCATATTTCGTGGTTGGGCAGCTCAAGTTCTTCTTAAAACATATAAACACCGTACTGTTTCACGTATCTGAATGGCAGAAAACCGAAGCACTTTTTCCTGGTAGAGAAGGTAAAGGCAAAGTTCTCGTGCATATGGCACAGAGGGGTGTTCAAACACAGTAAGTAAATCCTTCAGACTTCCTCCAGCACAATGAGAGAAAGTGTCTTTTGGTTTGTCTTTCATGCTGTGAATTGGAAACCTGCTTGGGCTTGCAATACAAGGTTTACTCAACAAAACTACATTGCTTTTGCCCTTCTGTAGTTGAAGGGGAAACAATCTGCCTTGTTCTTCCTACAATGTGAAAGGCACATTCATTGCCAAAAACCTGAAATTTCCAGAGAAAACATGTGAAAACCCAGGGATTCAATTACTTGAAAGGGAAAAGCTTGACTTTGTTTTCCCATTCAGACAATGTGTAAGAAAGTTTTCCATCAGGTAGTAACTGTGGTTTTCAAAACAGATAACTTAATCAATTTGATTAAGTTAACCAACTAGAGTGAATACACTGTATTTTGGTTTCTGTTTCATGCAGTGAGGTAGGAACATGCAGGTTGCGCTAACACAGTGTTTGGTTCGCAAAACTACATCCCTATAGCCTTCCTATACTTGACTGGGAGAAGCTCGCACTGCTTTCTCCTTCAGAGATTCTGTCTACAAAGCACATTCATGATTGGGCAGCTCAAGCACACCTTAAAAACATCTAAACCCCGTATGGCTTCACCTATCAGTATAGCAGAAGAGCAAAACACTCTTCCCTGGTAGAGTACATAAAGGCAAGGTTCTCCTGGATGTAGCACAGAAGGGTGTTCAAACACAGTAATTAAATCCTTCAGGCTTCCTCAAACACAAAGAGAGAAGCTGTCTTTTGGTTTCTCTTTCGTGCAGTGAATTGGAAACCTGCTTGGGCTTGCAACACAAGGTTTACTCAACAAAACTACATCACTTTTGCCGTTCTGTACTTGAGGGGGAAACAATCTGCTTTGTTCTTCCTAGAATTTGAAAGGCACATTCATTGCCGGTAACCTAAAATTTTCAGAGAAAACATGTGAAAACCCCGGGGCTTCAAGTGCTTGAAAGGGAGAAGTTTGACATTGTTTTCCTATTCAGACAATGTATAATAAAGGTTTCCCATCATGCAAGAATTGTGTTTTTCAAAACAGATAACCTAATCAACTTGATTAATTTAACCAACTAGAGTGAATACACGGTATTATGGTTTCTGTTTCATGTAATGAGTTAGGAACATGTACGTTGAACTAACACAGTGTTTGCTTCGAAAAATACATCTCTATAATCGTCCTATACTTGAGCGGGAGAAGCTCGCACTGCTTTCTCCTTCAGAGATTATGTCTACAAAGCACATTCATGGTTGGGCAGCTCAAGTGCATCTTAAAAACATCTAAAACCTGTACAGCTTCACGTATCTGCACGGCAGAAAAGTGAAACACTCTTCCCTGGTAGAGAACGTAAAGGCAAGCTTCTCCTGGATCTAGCACAAAAAGGTGTTCAAAACCAGTAAGTAAATCCTTCAGACAATCAAGCACAATGAGAGAAGCTGTCTTTTGGTTTCTGTTTCATGCAGTGACTTGGAAACCTGCTTGGGCTTGCAACACAAGTTTTACCCCACAAAACTACATCGCTTTTTGCCATTGTGTAGTTGAAGGGGAAACAATCTGCCTTGTTTTTCCTATGATGTGAAAGGTACATTAATTGCAGGTAACCTAAAATTTCCAGCTAAAACATGAGAAAACCTGAGGGCTTCAAGTACTTGGAAGCTAGAAGATTGACATTGTTTTCCTATTCAGACAATGTGTAAGAAAAGAGAAAACTTAACCAACTTGATTAAGTTAACCAGCTAGAGTGAAAACACTGTATTTTGGTTTCTGTTTCATGCAGTCAGTTAGGAACATGCAGGCTGGCCTAACACGGTGTTTGCTTCGCAAAACCAGATCTCTATATCCCTCCTATACTTCACCGAGAGAAGCTCACACTGCTTTCTCCTTCAGAGATTCTGTCTGCAAAGCACATTCACAGTTGGGCAGCACAAGTGCATTTTAAAAAGCTCTAAACCCCGTATGGCTTCAGCTATCTGGATGGGAGAAAAGCAAAACACTCTTCCTAGGTAGAGAACTATATGCAAAGTTCACGTGCATGTAGCCCCGACGGGTGTTTAACACAGTAAGTACATCCTTCAGATGTCATCAAGCACAATGAGAGAAACTGACTTTTGGTTTCTCTTTCTTGCAGTAAATTGGAAACCTGCCTGTGCTTACAACAGGAAGTTTCCTCACCAAAACTACATCACTTTTGCAGTTCTGTCATTGAAAGGGAAAAAAATCTGCCTTGTTCTTCCTAGAATGTGAAAGGCACATTCATTGCCGATAATCTGAAATTTCTATAGAAAACATATGAAAACCCGGAAACTTCAAGTACTTGAAAGGGAGAAGCTTGAGATTGTTATCCCATTCAGGCAATGTGTAAGAAAGATTTTTCATCATGTAGGAAATCTGTTTTTCCAAACAGATAACTTAATGAACTTGATTAAGTTAACCAACTAGAGTGAATGCAGTGTTTTTTGGTTTCTGTTTCATGTAGTGAATTAGGAACATACCTGTTGCACTAACACAGTGTTTGCTTCACAAAACTACATCTCTATAGCTGTCCTATACTTGACCAGGAGAAGGTCGCATGCTTTCTCCTTCAGAGATTCTGTCTACAAAGCATGTTCACGGTTGAGCAGCTCAAGCACATCTTAGGAACATCTAAACCTCGTATCGCTTCACGTATCTGGATGGCAGAAAAGCAAAACACTCTTCCCTGGTAGAGTACGTAAAGGCAAGCTTCTCCTAGATGTAGCACAGAACAGTGTTTAAACACAGTAAGTAAATCCTTCAGACTTCCTCAAACACAATGACAGAAACTGTCTTTTGGTTTCTCTTTCATGCAGTGAATTGGAAACCTGCTTGAGTTTGCAACACAAGGTTTAATCAACAAAACTACTTGGTTTTTGCCGTCCTGTAGTTGAGTGGGATACAATCTGCCTTGTTCTTCCTAGAATTTGAAAAGCACATTCATTGCCGGTACCTAAAATTTCCAGAGAAAACATGGGAAATACTGGGGGCTTCACTTAGTTGAAAGAGAAAAACGACATTCTTTTCCCATTCAGAGACTGTATAAGAACGTTTGTCCGTCATGGAGTAACTGTGTTTTTCAAAACAGATTACTTAATTAAGTTAACAAACTAGAGTGAATACACTGTGTTTTCGTTTCTTTTTCATGCAGTGAATTAAGAATATGCACACTGCACTAACACAGTGTTTACTTCACAAAATTACATCTCTATAGGCATCGGCCATATACTTACCAGGAGAAGCTCGCATTTCTTTCTCCTTCAGAGATTATGTCAGCTCTGGAGGAAGATCCTCGTCATCAATCTTTGCTTGGTCTAAGAGTTTCTCCTCACAGGATCCCTGGATCCAAAAGATGCATTGTGCTGTCAGTGTTTCTAGATGGTATGATGTCCCCAATCGCTCTGCTAGTTTCTCTCTTTTATATCTCAAAAGAGATTGGATCAAGACAGAATCCAATAGTGTAGTTTGAGTCCTGCCTAATCAATATGATTTCCGCTTATCCCATCTCATCAACATTATAGAGATATGATTTACAACAAATAGGATGATCACATCAGATGAAAAAACAGTGAACGATGATGCCATAATAGGAATCATGACCTAGCCAAATGATACACATATTTCTGGGGGAGACAATTCAATAAATGACAATATGTAAATGATGACAATATTTAAACAAAAAAGGAAATAAACAGCGTAGTCATAGAGCTTCCATATGGAGAGGAAGTTAAGACAATATCAAGAAATAAAAGATCCATTTAAACTTAGAAAAATAAAGGTAAATTTTAAGGTAACCACAAAAGAAGCTAACAAAACTAACCATCAAAATAAAAAATAAGAAAAACATAAAGACTCAGCAAACATAAAATCAACACTAATTAAAAAGATGAATAGAAAATACATAAAGAGAAATGTCTCAGGAAAAAAAATTAAGTGGAACAAAGATACTGTCAACACCAAAAGAAAGCATTAAAATGACAACTGTAAACTTATACCTATCAATAACTACACTGGGTATAAATGAACTAAAGGCACCAATAAACAGAGGGAGGAAGAATGGATTAAAAAACATAATCTGTCTATATGCTGCCTACAAGCCACACACCTTAGACTCAAGGACAAAAACAAAGTAAAACTCAAAGAATGGAAAAAATATATCAAGTAAACAACAATCAAAAAAGAGCAGGAATGGCAATATTAATCTCTGACAAAATAGACTTTAAAGTAAAATCCACCACAAAGGAGAAAGAAGGACACCATATAATGACTAAAGGGTCAATACACCAGGATGCCATAACTATAATAAATATATACGCACCCAATGACAGGGCTCCAAAATACATAAAACAATCTCTAACACCATTGAAAAGGAAACTAGCTCCACACTAATAGTAGGAGACTTCAACACACTACTTTTGTTGAAGGGCAAAACATCTAAAAAGAAACTGAATAAAGATGCCAAAGACCTAAATGCTAGAATCAATCAACTTGACCTCATAGACATATACAACAGAACACTCCACCCAACAGTAGCCAAGTGTACATTCTTTTCTAATGCACATGGAACATTCTCTACAATAGACCACATTTTAGGCCACAAAGTAAGCCTTAACACAATCCAAGACACTGAAATATTACAAAACATATTTTCTAACCATAATTCCATAAAAGTAGAAATCAATAAGAGAAACAGCAAGGGAAAAAATCAAATATTTTGAAGCTGAACTACACCTTGCTCAAAAACTACTAAGTTACAAAAGAAATCAAGGACAGAATAAGAAACTCATTGACTCCAATGTGAATGAAAACACATCCTACATGAACCTTTGGTACACATCAAAAGCAGTGCTTACAAGTCAATTTATAGCAATAAATGCACACATCCAAAAAGAAAAAAACGAAAAAAATCAGAACAGTAACGCTACAACTCGAACAAATAGTAAGAGAGCAGCAAAAGAAGCCCTCGGGCACCAGAAGAAAGGAAATAATAAGACTTAGAGTAAAAATAAATGAAATGGAGTATAGATAAACAATTGAGTCAACAAAACCAAAAGTTGGTTCTTTGAAAACATCAATGAAATCAACAAACCATTGACAAAAGAAAAACAGGAGAGGAAGCAAATAACCTGAATAAGAAATAAGATGGCTGATATCACAACAGATCCAATTGAAATAAAAAGGATCATAACAGAATACTATGAAAAATTGTACTACAACAAACTTGAAAACCTAGAGGAAATGGACAAATTTCTAGTAACACATTACCTGCCTAAACTAACACAAACGGAGGTAGAAAAACTAAATAAAGCCATAACAAAAGCAGACATTGAACAAGCAATTAGAAAAAAAAAAAAAACTCCAAACAACAACAAAAAAAGCCCTGGCCCTGATGGAAAATTCTACCAAACATTCAGAGAAGAGTTAACACCGGTACTACTAAAGGTCTTTCAAAGCATAGAAAAGGAAGGAAAACTTCCGAACTCATTCTATGAAGCCAGCATAAAGCTGATACCAAAGCAAGGTAAATAAGCCACAAAAAAAGAAAATTACAAACTAATATCCCCCATGAACTGTCTTAGTCATCTAGTGCTGCTATAACAGAAATACCACAAGTGGATGGCTTTAACAAAGAGAAATTTATTTCTTCACAGTAAAGTAGGCTAAAAGTCCCAATTCAGGGCGTCAGCTCCAGGGGAAGGCTTTCTGTCTCTGTCAGCCTTCTCATCAATGTTCCCCCAGACTAGGAGCTTCTCTGGGCAGGGACCCC
>NW_004444331.1:9244-10351 GCF_000243295.1 Trichechus manatus latirostris
AAAAAAAAAAAAAAACATCATGACCAAGTGAGATTCATACCAGGTATGAAGGGATGGTTCAACATTAGAAAATCAATCAATGTAATCTATCACATAAATAAAACAAAAAATAAGAACCACATGATCTTATCAACTGATGTTGAAAATACATTTGACAAAGTCCAACACACATTCATGATAAAAACTCTCAGTAAAATAGGAATAGAAAGGAAATTCCTTGACATAATAAAGGCTATTTATACAAACCCAACAGCCAACATCATTCTAAACTGAAAGAGTCTGAAAGCATTCCTCTGGAGAACAGGTACCAGATAAAGATACCCCTTATCAACACTCTTATTCAACATTGGGCTGGAGGTCCTAGCCAGGGAAATAAGGCAAGAAAAAGAAAAAAGTGGCATCCAAATTGGTAAGGAAGAAGTAAAACTATCCATATTCGCAGATGATTTAATTTTATACACAGAAAACCTGAAAGAATCCACAAGAAAACTACTGGAACTAATAGAAGATTTCAGCAAAGTATCAGGACACAAAATAAACATACAAAAATCAATTGGATTCCTCTACACCAACAAAGAGAACTTGGAAAAGGAAATCACCAAATCAATACCATTTGCAATAGCCCCTAAGAAGATAAAGTATTTAGGAATAAATCTAACCAGAGACGTGAAAGACCTATACAAAGAAAACTACAAAACACTACTGCAAAAAAACAAAAGAGGTCTACATAAGTGGAGAAACATGCCATGCTCTTGTATAGGAAGACTCAACATTGTGAAAATGTAAATTCTACCTAAAACGATTTACACATACAGCGCAATACTCATCCAAATTCCAATAGCATTTTTTAACGCGATGGAGAAACAAATCGCCAACTTCATATGGAAAGAGAAGAGGCCCCAGATAAATAAAGCATTACTGAAGAACAAAGTGAGAGGCTTCACACTACCTGATTTTAGAACCTATTATACCGCTACAGTAGTCAAAACAGCCTAGTACTGGTACAACAACGAATTCAGAGAGCAATGGAACAGATTTGAGAATCCAGACGTAAATCCATCCACCTATGAACAGCTGATATTTGACAAAGGCCCAAAGTCTGTTAAT
>NW_004444331.1:10795-13161 GCF_000243295.1 Trichechus manatus latirostris
AAGATACTGAAACATCTCAACAACAAAAAGACAAATAACCTAATTAAAAAATGGGCAAAGGATATGAACAGACACTTCATCAAAGAAGACTTTCAGGTGCTAACAAAAATATGAGGAAATGCTCACGATCATTAGTCATTAGAGAAATGCAAATCAAAACTACAATGAGATACCATCTCACCACAACAAGGCTGGCACTAATCCAAAAAATACAAAATAATAAATGTTGGAGAGGTTGTGGAGAGATTGGAACATTTATGCACTGCTGGTGGTAGTGTAAAATGGTACAACCACTTTGGAAAACGATTTGGCCCTTCCTTAAAAAGTTACAAATAGAAATACCATACGGTCCAGCAATCCCACTCCTTGGAATATATCCTAGAGAAATAAGAGCCGTCACACTAATAGACATACCCACAAACATGTTCGTTATCGCACTTGTTACAATAACAAAAAGATGGAAACAATCCAGATGCCCTTCAAAGGATGAATGGGTAAACAAATTATGGTACATACACACAATGGAATACTATGCAATGATAAAGAACAATGATGGATACTCGAAACATTTCACAACCTGGATGAATCTGGAGGGCATTATGCTGAGTGAAATTAGTCAGTTACAAAAGGAAAAATATTGTATGAGACCACTATTATAAGAACTCAAGAAAAGGTTTAAACACTGAAAAAAGCATTCTTTGATGGTTACGAGGGTGGGTAGGAGGGGAGGGGAATTCATTAACTAGATAGTAGACAAGGATCAACTTCAGTGAAGGGAAAGGCAACACACAATACAGAGGAAATCAGCACAACTGGACCAAAGCAAATGCTAAGATATTTCCTGGACACGTCCAAGCACTTTGAGGGACAGAGAAGCTGGGGCTGGGGCTGTGGCCTGGAGACTATAGTTTCGGGGGACATCTAGGTCAATTGGCATAACAAAATTTGTTAAGAAAATGTTCTGCATCTCACTCTGGTGATTGGTGTCTGGGATCTTAAAACCTTGCAAGCAGCCATCTAAGATGTATCAGTTATTCCCATCTCACTTGGAGCAAAGGAGAATGAAAAAAATCAAAGACACAAGGAAAGTATTAGCTCAAGAGACTAAAGGACCACATAAACCAGAGACTCCACCAGCTCCACGACTCAAAATGAAAAGAAACAGCTGCAAACATCCATTAATAATTGGAAGGTGGAATGTACGAAGTATGAATCTAGGAAAATTAGAAATCGTCAAAAATGGAATGCATAAACGTCGATATCCTAGGCATTAGTGACCTGAAATGGACTGGTATTGGCCATTTTGAACTGGAAAATCATATGGTCTACTATGCCGGGAAGGAAAACTTGAAGAAGAATGGCATTGCATTCGTCATCAAAAAGAACATTTCAAGATCCATCCATATGGCTACAAGGAAGACCGGTTAATCCAACTATTATTCAAATTTATGCACGAACAACCAAGGCAAAAGATAAAGAAATTGAAGATTTTTACCAGCTTCTGCAGTATGAAATTGATCGAACACACAATCACAATTCATTGATAATTAGTAGAGATTGGAATGCAAAAGTTGGAAATAAAGAAGATGGATTAGTAGTTGGAAAATATAGCCTTGGTGACAGAAAAAATGCCGGAGATCGAATGATAGAATTTTGAAAGACCAACGACTTCCTAACTGCAAATACATTTTTTCACCAACATAAACGGTGGCTATAGGATACCTTTTATCACCACTCTTATTCAACATTGTGCTGGAGTCCTAACCAGAGCAATTAAGCTAGAAAAAGAAATAGAGTGCGTCCAAATTGGTAGGGAAGAAGTCAAAGTATCTCTATTTGCAGATGATAGGATCTTATACACAGAAAAACCCAAAGAATCCACAAGAAAACTACTGGAACTAATAGATTTCAGCAAAGTATCAGGATACAAGGTAAACATAGAAAATCAGTTGGATTCGTCTACACCAACAAAGGGAACTTCCAAGAGGAAATCACCAAATCAATGTCTATTACAATAGCCCCCAAGAAGATAAAATACTTAGGAATAAATCTAACCAGAGACGTAAAAGACCTGTACAATGAAAACTACTAGGCACTACAGCAAGAAACCAAGAGACCTGCATAAGTGGAAAAATATACCTTGTTCATGGATAGGAAGACTCAACATTGTGAAAACGTCAATTCTACCCAAAGCAATCTACAGATACAATGCAATCCCAATCCAAATTCCAATGGCATTTTTTAATAAGATAGAGAAATAAATCACCAACTTCATACAGAAAGGCAAGAGGCCCTAGATAAGTAAAGCATAACTGAAGAAGAACAAAGTGAGAGGCCTCACACTACCTGATTTTAGAACCTATTAT
>NW_004444331.1:13958-29204 GCF_000243295.1 Trichechus manatus latirostris
TGGGGTTGTTAACCATTGTCATAGGGCAACATGTGTACTAACTGTTAAATGAGAGACTATTTTGTTCTGTAAGCCTTCATCTAAAGTGAGAATAGCAGCAAAATTAGAAAAGCATAGTCGATGTCACAGAACTGTGCATGTAGAAGTCTTTGAAATGGTGTATCTTTGGCTATGTATATTTTCACCAAAAAAAAAAAAGGTTGAGAAGGGAGAGGGTTGACATGTTGTGGGATTGTTGACCAATGTCATAAAACAATATGCGTACTACTGTTTCATGAGAAACTATTTGTTCTGTAAGCCTTCACCTGAAGTACAATTTAAAAAAAGAGAAAAAAAATGGATAAAAGACCTAAATATAAAATCTAAAATGATAAAGATCATGGAAGAAAAAAATAGGGACAATGCTAGGAGCTAACAGACAAGAATTATCTTAGGTCAAGGAAAAGACAGCACACACTACATGGGAAATCAGCACAACTGGACTAAACCAAAACTAGGAAGTTTCCTGAATACAACCAAACACTTTGAGGGACAGAGGAGCTGGGGCAGAGGTCTGGGGACCATGGTTTCAGGGAACGCCTTGGTCAATTGGCATAACAAAGTTTATTTAAAAAATGTTCTGCATCCTACCTTGGTGAGTGGTGTCTGGGGTCTTAAAAGCCAGAGAGCGGCCATCTAAGATGTGTCAATTCGTCCCAGCCCACCTGGAGCAAAGGAGAATGAAGAACACCAAAGACCTAAGGAAAATATTAGCCCAAGAGACAGAAAGGGCCACATAAACCAGAGACAGCATCAGCTTGAGACCAGAAGAACTAGATGGTGCCCAGCTACCACCAGTGACCGCCCTGACAGGGAACACAACAGAGTCCCTGACAAAGCAGGAGAAAAGTGGGATGCAGAACTCAAATTCTAGTAAAAAGACCAGACTTAATGGTCTGACTGAGACTGGAGGAACCCCCAAAGCCATGGCCCCTGGACTCTCTGTTAACACAGAACTAAAATCATTCCCAAAGCCAACTCTTCAGACGAAGATTAGACTGGACTATAAGACATAAAATGATACTGGTGAAGAGTGTGTTTCTTAGTTCAAGTAGATACATGAGACTAAATTGGCAGCTCCTGTCTGGAGGTGAGATGAGAAGGCAGAAAGGGACAGGAGCTGGTTGAATGGACAAGGGAAATCTTGGGTAGAAAGGAGGAGTGTGCTGCCACATTACAGAGAGAGCAACTAGGGTCACATAACAATTTGTGTATAATTTTTCGTATGAGAAACTAACTTGAACTGTAAACTTTCACTTAAAGCACAATAAAAAAGAAAGAAAGAAAGAAAAAGACAGGAAAGAAAGAACAGACCAAAATGGACGTCAGAAGAGACTCTGAAACTTGTTCTTGAACGTCGAGTAGCTAAAGCTAAAGGAAGAAATGATGAAGTAAAATAATTGAACAGAAGATTTCAAAGGGTGGCTAGAGAAAACAAAGTAAAGACATGTGCAAAGAGCTGGAGACAGAAAACCAAAAGGCAAGAACATGCTCGGCATTTCTCAAGCTGAAAAAAACTGAAGAAAAATTCAAGCCTCGAGCTGCAATAGTGAAGGGTTCTATGGGGAAAATATTAAACGACGCAGGAAGCATCAAAATAGGATGGAAGGAATTTTTTCATTATACCAAAAAGAATTGGTTGATGTTCAACCATTTCAGTAGGTAGCGTATGATCAGGAACTGACGGTACTGAAGGAAGAAATTCAAGCTTCACTGAAGGCATTGGCGAAAAACAAGTCTCCAGGAATTGACAGAATATCTACTGAGATGTTTCAACAAACCGATGCAGCACTGGAAGTGCTCACTCGTCTATGACAAGAAATTTGGAAGAAAGTTACCTGGCCAACCAACTGGAAGAGATCCACATTTATGCCTATTCCCAAGAAAGGTGATCCAACTGAATGTGGAAATTATCAAACAATATCATTAATATGACATGCAAGTAAATTTTTGCTGAAGATCATTCAAAAGCTGCTGCGGTAGTATATCTTGCAGGGAACTGCAAGAAATTCAAGCTAGATTCAGAAGAGGATGTGGAACCAGGGATATTATCAATGATGTCAGATGGATCCTGGCTGAAAGCAAAGAATACCAGAAAGATATTTACCAGTGTTTTATTGACTATGCAAAGGCATTTGACTGTGTGGATCATAACAGATTATGGATAACATTGTAAAGAATGGGAATTCCAGAACACTTAATTGTGCTCATAAGGAACCTGTACACAGATCAAGAGGCAGTCATTTGAACAGAACAAGAGGCTACTACGTGGTTTAAAGTCAGGAAAGGTGTGAGTCAGGGTTGTATCTTTTCACTTTACCTTTTCAATCTGTATGCTGAGCAAATAATCCAAGAAGCTGGATTCTCTGAAGAAGAACGGAGCTTCAAGATTGGAGGAAGATGTATTAACAACCTGTGATATGCAGGTTACACAACCTTGCTTGCTGAAAGTGAAGAGGACTTGAAGCACTTACTGATAAAGATCAAAAACCACAGCCTTCGGAATGGATTACACTTCAAATTTAAGAAAACAAAAATCCTCGCAGCTAGACCAATAAGCAACATCATGATAAACGGAGAAAGGATTGAAATTGTCAAGGATTTCATTTTACATGGATCCACAGTCAAAGCCCTTGGAAGCAACAGTCAAGAAATCAAAAGAAGCATTGCATTGGGCAAATCTGTTCCAAAAGACCTCTTTAAAGAGTTGAAAAGCAAAGATGTCACCTTGAAGTCTAAGGTGAGCCTGACCCAAGCCATGGTGTTTTCAATTGCATCATATGCAAGTGAAACCTTGACAATGATTAAGGAAGACTGAAGAAGAATTGATACCTTTGAATTGTGGTGTTAGTGAAGAATATTGAATATACCATGGACTGCCAAAAGAACGAATAAATCTGTCTTGGAAGAGGTACAACCAGAATGTTCCATAGAAGCAAGGATGGCGAGACTATGTCTTACATACTTTGGTCATGTTATCAGGCGGGTTTAGTCCCTGAAGAAGGAATCATTCTTGGTAAAGTAAACGGTCAGCAAAAAAAAGAGGAAGACCCTCAATGAGATGGACTGACACAGTGCCTGCAAAAATGGGCTCAAGCATAACGATTGTGAGGATGGTGCAGGACCAGGCAGTGTTTCGTTCTGTAGTACTTGGGGTCACTATGAATCAGAACCAACTCGATGGCACCTAACAACAAACAACAACAACCACTGGCCCGAGACCAGAAGAACTAGATGGTGCCCAGCTACCACCAATGACCGCCCTGACAGGGAACACAACAGAGTCCCGGATGGAGCTGGAGAAAAGTGTGGGGTAGAACTCAAATGCATGTAAAAGACCAGACTTAATGGTCTAACAGAGACTGGAGGAATCCCCGAAACTATGGCCCCTGGACGCTTTGTTAATCCAGAGCTAAAATCATTGCCGAAGCCCACTCTTCAGACAAAGATTAAGCAGGGGTATAAAACAAAAAATAATACCCTTGAAGACCATACCTCTTAGTTCAATCAGATATACAAGACCAAATGGTCAGCTCCTGTCCAAAGGTAGGATGACAAGGCAGGAATGGACAGGAACTAGTTGAATGGACACAGGGAACCTGGGGTGGAAAGGGGGAGTGTGCTGTCACATTGAGGGGATTGCAACTAATGTCACAAAACAATACGTGTATAAATTTTTTGTATGAGAAATCAACTTGAGCTGTAAACTTTCACCTAAAGCACAATAAATTAATATTTATTTTTGTAACTATTATTTATAATAATAGTTCGATTTTTTAAAATAAATAACATTGTAATTGTCAATTCTGATCCTCCAGTGCTAAATAAAAGTCTTGAGGTCTTAACTTCTGTGCCTTGCCATGACTACTTTGCAATAAACTAAACAAGTTTATGCATGACAATCTTGATTCTTAAAATAAAATTCTCCAGGACAGGGAGTGACTGCTAATGACTATTGGATTTCTTTTTTGAATAATAAATAAATTCTAAAACTAGATTATGGTGGTGGATACACAACTCTGGGAACATACTAAAAATGCTGAAGAGTACACTTTAAATGGATTAACTTTTTGGTATGTGAAATAGATCTCAATAAAGCTGTTAAAACAGAATGACTGGTAAAATATGGTTATTTATAGCTGGATGTTTGGTAGACATTTTCTTAAAAATGTACCAAGTGAATCTGTCATTTCAAGGAAAGGAAATGACAGCATATGCAGCCAATCATAAAGTTTTAGCTTTTAAGGAAAATATAGGATTTTGTAAAACTTGTATTTGCTATCATGAGCTCGACATCTTCCTCTGATGGTTAAAATTAAGTGCCAACTTGGCTGGGCCATGATTCTCAGGGTTTAAATGTGATCGCTTCCATGATTGAATATACTGTGAGTAGCCAATCAGATGAAAGGGAGTTTCCTTGTGGGCGTGGCCTGTATATGAATATAAGCAGATGTTCTGGCTTTTTGCTCTCTCTGGATCCTGCGGCTACCTCCTGTCATTTCATCTCCAGTTCTTGGGATTTCAGCTGTCAGCTTATCTGCCGAACTTGGGATTCATCTATCTTCACAGCCTGTAAGTGGATCCCTGCTCTCTCACCTGCTGATCTTGAGTTCGCCAGCCCCTGCAGCTACGTGAATCAGGAGAAACCTTGTGGTCTCGCCTGCTGATCTTGGAATTTATCAACCTTCACAACCTGTGAGCCAGAGCCCTGCTCTCCGACCTGCCAATCTTGGGCTCACCAGCTTCTGCGGCTGCGTGACTTGCCTCTACCCTGATCCACGGACTTGGGACATTCTAGCCTCTACAATCGTGTTTGCTGTTTCCTTGATATAAATCTCTCTCTATATATATATATTTATACACTTTACTAGTTTGCTTCTCTAGAGAACCCAGCCTAAGACACTTCTCTGCTTAAACCAATCATAGTATAAAGAAATGTAAAGTTTTTGTTACTATCTTACAATGAAGTATGTCAATATTTGGAAGATCTACATAACTCAGTAAATCAATGTTTTCCAAATGACCAATGAGTGATGTTACAAAACCATGTATTGATAAAAGATCTATTCAAAGATCATCAGAGACCAAGAGCTTTTAATGAAGCAGAGTATGGAAAGTCCATCGATACAGTTGCAGATAACACATTGCAATGAATATTTAAGACAAATCCATCTGTAAAGTTTTGGTGTAGTATCTATAAAAATACACAAAATTACCTGGAAGGGCTATTAAAATAATGTGCTATTACATATTGTGTGAGGCCAGATTTTTTTAAATGTATTTCAACCAAAACAACATATTAAAAAGATTGAATGCAGAAGCAGATATAATATTCTATGTATCTTCTATTGAGCTAGACATTAAGGATAGTTGTAATATCTTTAAAACATTGTTTCTAAAACATTGCACTCATCAAATTTTTTTCAATAGATTTTTTATTTTGGTTATTTACCACAATATATATTTATATGTAACATAAGATTTACCATTTCAACATTCTTCACATGTATATTTCAATGACATTGTGTTTATATTGTGCAATCATCACAATGATCCATTTCCATATTTTTCCATCACCCTTAACAGAAGCTCAGTGCTATGCATTCTATAAGTAATAAGCCCCCCTTCTCCCTTCTTTCCCACCCTTCCTGGTAACCACTAATAAACTTTGGTCTGTATACACTTACTTATTTAGATATTTCATATAATTGGAATCATAGAATATTTGTCCTTTGTGATTGACTTATTTCTCTCAGAATATTTTCAAGATTCATCCATGTTGTGGCATGTATCAATACTGTATTATTTATGGCTGAATAAAATTTCATGTATGTATGTACGTTTTATTTATCCATACATCTGTTGATGGACATTTAGGTTGTTTCCACCTTTTGACTATTGTGAATAGTGCTGCAAAGAACATAGTGTACATGTCTCTGTTTGTGTTCCTGTTTCAGTTCTTTTGGGTATCTACCTAAAAGTGAAATTGCTGGATCTTATGGTAATTTTATGTTTAACCTTCTGAAGAATTGCCACTTTCATAAAATTTTGTTTGTTTGTCTTGGAAAATATACTTATTTTTATTAAAATGTTTTATATAAAAATTAAGTTATTAAACCAGAAGATAATTTTCATGTCCTTTCTTGACCAAATAAGTCACTCCACTCAATTCTTCCCCAAAGTAAAAATCTCCAACCTAAGTTTAGCATAGCTAGAAGGACAATATCAGGTGTGGGTACTCAAAGTGGGTGAATCTTACTTCCCCATGAAACTGGTGCACTGGAGCTCTTGCCTTGTGCCAGACTGTGAGATTCACCTTCATACTAAAAATGGAAACAAGAGGTGTTGAGGTAGGCTGACATGGAGAAAAGACAATCTGGATTCTGAGAGTGTGCGGTTGTTTCCATGAATCGAGAGTTTTGGTGAGACACCCTGCATGCTGATGTATCAAAATTCCACCATTCTACCCAGCATTGTTGCTTCTTCCAGGACATAAGATATTGGCTTTCTGTTGGAGGGCCCAGCCCCTGAAAGAGGCTAAATCAGCAGAGAGTGGTGCTGAGACTGGTGAACATGGGGCATAGCCCACAAGGTGGAGGAAGTGGGGCAGAACTGAGGGGGAGGTGACTGTATGGGCATCATAGCAGCTTTAACCTGTGTAGTTTTAAGGGCAGTGAGGAAGAGGGGAATGCAGAACATGATGGAGAAAATCCATAACCCTGTTCCTTAGACCCACCAAGAGATGGTGGGCCTGCGTCAAATCTCTTACTTCACTCCACACCCAGAGGAAAGGTAGGGACCCTTTATCCAAATCTGCCTTCTATCTTTTCATTTTCTGTGTCTTTTCTGGGTTTTCTCCTGTGGAGCCATCCATGCTAACTGGTGGAGGTTGAGGAAGTCTGTACCTGGATCCCAACAAAGGGCCGTAGAGTCACACTCTTTCTGAGATGGGCTGAGGCAGCTGTTAAAGGTGATCTATGATTTTGTAAGAAGGGTCTTTTAATTCTCTACCAAAGGGATTATGGATGTGGATTCCATCATTAAGCCTTGGAAATACAATCAGGGACCCTAAAATTACTCTTGTGCCTTCTTCTATATAGTCTTCTGGGTCATGATTCTCACCCAACTGATTTCAGGTCTAACAGACCTTCATTGGGGTGAGGTGACGATCAGAAACTCATCACCCCCTGGTGCACACTGCAAGTGACAGCACAATCTCAGCATCCAGCTACACCTGTCCCAAGCTTGCTGCACCCACTCTCTGTCAATCAGTCCTCTAAGCAGCATTTGCTTCCCTGGGTGGTGTTTCTTTGATGTCTAAACCTGTTGTCCCTTAGCTCATCTTGATAATTCCAAAACAAAATCTGTTCCCAAACTCCAAAAGCAACTTTCTATAACTCCGCTTCCTTTTATCTAGTCTGGTTAGGCAGAACTGAAGCAGGATTCTCCCAGTGCTCTAATTTCATATACAGCTTTTCTTACAATTTCCATTAATGTGCTGAGATTTCCTACCTTTTCATATATTGCAAACATATTTAACCCAAAGTCCTCCAATGAGTGTATAGATCAATTTGAGTGAACCAGATTCTTGACCATATTGAGTGTTCCAACCCATAAATTAAGAATATCTAGCCATTTATTTAGATCTATTTTAATTTCTTTCAGCAATGTTTTGTAGCTTTCAGTATACATGCCTTTAAAATTCTTGTCAGATTTCTCCTTATGTATTTCAAATGTTTATGTTATTGTAAGTGGTATTGTTTTTATTTTTAATTTTTGATGGTCCATTGTTAGTATGTAGAATACAATTGAATTTTGCATGTTGGTATTTTATCCTGAAACACAGATAAATACTCAGACCAGAAACATCTCTGAGTCACTCTCAGACCCTGAGCTGGACATGGCTTTCTTCAATGTATTTAATGAGAGATTTTTAAAAAATCTCTGAGCAAGGAACATTTGCTTGTGAAAACATGAACAGGATAGAATATATTAGCAATAAAACCTGTTGCTATCAAGTCGATTCCGACTTATAACGACCCTATAGCACAAAGTAGAACTGCCCTGTAGGGTTTCTAAGGATCAGCTGGTGGACTTGAACTGGCGACCTTTTGTTTGGCAGCCGAGCTCTTAACCACTGCGCCACCAGGGCTCCATATTAGCAATAGATCAGTCTAAATTTGAACTGAATAAAAGGATATGGCATTGTCTCATCTCCTTTTCTGAGGAAAATCAGATACTGACTGAAGAGATAACAATAAAAGTCACCTACAGAAGCAGACTTGGTCAGAGCCAGTGCTGAGGGTGACTGTCCCAGAAGGAGGAATCAGTGTGGGGGGGGTTATGTTTCACTTTCCCATGGGTCTGGAGCACTGTGTAAGTGCTAAAGTTGTCATGTTATGTACTACAGTAATAGACTCGTCCTCAATCTGGAACTCAGAGTTGTGCAGAATACTCGAATTTGTTGAAGCATCTTCGTATCCAGAGAAGTGACTGGGGACCCTAGGACCCTGATACTTGTCTAAGTAGACTCTCAGGAGATACCATGGAGGGCTCCCTGTCTTCTGCCGGTAGCAGCCCATGTGGCAGTCATCCACACGGAAGCCACTGCTCAGAGTGCAGCTAAGTCTCACAGAGTTCCTGGAGATGCAGAGAGGGAGGGTGGCTGAGTCAGCACAGGCTGGGAGAGGGAACCTGAAAACACAGACACTCCTGCATGATGGGACAGGGAACTGTTTTAAGCTTCTGGTGATGTAGGCCAAAGGAGGCTGACACAGGCCCAGAAGGTGTCCCTGGACTCTGAGGCCTAAGTAGTGAGATAGGAGCACAAGGAAGAGAGGGGTCCAGGCCATGGTAGATACAGCCCTGTTGAGAACCTCAAGCTGTGGGGATGGACTGAGAAACTCTCTCTTATCTTTTCCACTGACCTGAAAGAGGAGGGACTGTGCAGGCAAATTTATTTTCCCTACTGGTGATCTGATTCCACCCTGATAAATGGGTGAGACTCTGAGGTTTCCCCATGACAGGGAGAGTGAGGAAGCAGCTTCTGGGACCTTATGCAGATCCATGAGCAGGAGACTCTGCCTAGCCGAGAGAGGACACAACTGCTGAGTCCCCGTCAGCAAACACAGGCACCAATATCCCAGCCCTGGAGAGTTTGGGAAATTAGATAGAAGTGGGCTCCCACGGAGAAGACTCACAGTTCCCCTGCTGCTCACTCGTCAACCTTCAGACTCTCAGTGGAAATAATATGATAGCATCTCCTGATAGCTTGGTCATTGTCATTCTCCAAACATCCATGGCCCACAACCCATGCCATGCCCCGAGGTAATTGATATTAATAAATGGTCTTTAACATTGAGGTATTCATGGATGACTAAGCCAAAATGATGTGTAAAATGTGGCAACTCTACAATGTGAACAAAACTGAAAGGAGGTGAGAATGCAAAGTGCTTTGGGAGCAGAGACTTGCACAGCTCTTTTAACATGAGTCACAAGAATAGGTGACTGGTGATCTTGTCTTGAACGGAGAGTGGGAGTTCTGCCATAGGACAAACAAAACACACAATGTTGCTAGAAGAGGTGCAGGGTTTTTAGAAGTTGCAGCAGAATGTGCAAATACTCAGAGACATTAAATAGCACGGTGTGTTGGGAGAATGTAAAACTTATGGGTGGCTGTTGCAGTGGTTCCATGCCATTGAAGCAGCCTGAAGTCAGACTGCAAACATCTGTCTCTTCATTAAGGAAGAGATTGAAATATATTTATGAAAGCTTTAGTGCAATATGTGTAATTTCCATACATTTTGCCATACGTACTCACATATTTAAAATACACCCATGAAGCCATCACCACAGTCAAGACAATGAATTTTCCTTTCACCCAAAATGTTTCCTCCTGAGAAAAATGAATTAATGTGAAATAATAAAATCAGAATTAGAAACAATACAATGGCATATACAAGTTCAATGGCAAGGGCATTTCACAGCACAGCACATGCTCTTTCTCCTCTCTCTGCTCCTGAAATGACCCACAAGATGCTGGGGAAGTACGGAACAAGTGGAGTCAAGGGTATGAACCATGACTTACAGTTCTAATACACAGAACGGTGCAGGACAGGCTCTGCCCATCCCCTAGTGACTTAGTGAAGTTCGCTTCAAAGTGAAGAAAACTCAGGGTGTTTGGGGTCTGATGGCACTTGTAGCCTACAGTACTGTAGGAAGTGTTAAAAAATAATCAAAATTCAAAGAAATTGTTTTATAAAGTTTATTCTGAGCAGTTATTCTGTATGCATATAGGGAGACTATTCTGATTCCAAAAAAAAAAAACCCAAATGGCTTGAAGTAGGCTGGTTACAATGAGAGTTATAAAGAGGAGGGAGAAGAATAGATCAACTATTGGTGAATCTTAATGCAATTGATTGAACCCTGCCCTCCCCCTTTTTCTGAGATCAACTGATATCTGGTCACAAGGTGGTCTCTGGCCCTCCACCCACCTGTAGCCATGATATCTTTGAAATTTAAATTAAGTGAACCTAGCTTCGACCATGAAATAAAAGATTAGAAACTTTGAGTGAAAAAAAAGCCACTGGCAGGGTTTGGTCAAGAATTTTTATGGTTAATATTTGGTTTCAAGGGTAAGAAAAACCTTAAAGTCAAAGTAAGATGTCTGTTATTAATTTTTCTCTTCAACAGGGGTAATAATCAGCTGTAGCCTGGAGACTGGTGGGATCAGGGCAGGTAGCAGAATCAAGATGCCACAGCTGAGTGAGCAGGAGATTGTCATCTGTCCCAGGGACCACTCACCAAACAGACCTAAGTAAGCATAAACTGGGTCCCAGTGTCTGCAAGGAGGGAAAAGCCCAGAGAGCAGGGAGGCCCGGACTATAACCCTGGCCCCTGGAGGAAGGAAGGGAACATGATCCCACAGGCCAGCAAATGCTCTCCTAGGATTCCCTGAGGGCAGTGGCCTGTGCAGAGTGAACAGGACCAGGAACAGAGGAGTCCAGGCCATGGTGGAGACACCCCAGATTTCTGCCTCCAGAGGAAGTGCGTGCCAGATCTGGACCTCAGCTGCTCTTATCATCTTGTATTGATATTCGTCTCTCACAAGATCTTTATGCAGCTCTCCTCATCAGGAAGTGTCAGCCACCCTTGGGCCCCAGCCATACCTGTGCTCCTACTCAAGCAGAATCAGATGGCGGGGTCAGAGTTACATCCATGGGAAAGAAGGGGACCACAGATGATCACTACAGGAAATCCAAGAACTCCAGAAAGAAGTTTACCTGTTTTTTATTGACTGCACAAAGGCATTCAACTGTATAGATCATAACAAATCGTGGATAACATTACAAAGAATGGGTATTCCAGAACACTTAATAGTGTTCATGCAGAACCTGTACATGGATCAAGAGGCAGTCATTCAAACAAGGGGATACTACATGGTCCAGAATTGGAAAAGGTGTGTGTCATGATTAGTATCCTTTCACTTTACTTATGAAATCTATATACTGAACAGATAATCTGAGAAGACACACACATCAGGATGGAAAGAAGACTCATGAACAGCCTGCAGTATGCAGACGATACAACCTTGCTTGCTGAAAGTGAAGAGGACTTGAAGTACTTACTGATTAAGATCAAAGACTCGTCCACCATGAGTGACCCTGCTGGTATTTGAAATACAGGTGGCAGAGCTTTCAGTATCACAGCAACATGCAAGCCACCACAGTAGGACAAACTGACAGACGAGTCGTGGCATAGAACTGTAAAACCCTACAGTATCATCTGACACCATCTCCCTTTATACAGCTGTAACTAGCATTAATAAACCCATGGAATTTCCAGATATTCAAAGAAATGTATTACCTTTTGGGTTTCAATTCTTTTGAGATGAGTTTCTGTCTATTGCATATGAGACAAAATAGTTTGGAATTAAAGAGAAAACAACTATTTGTGTAAAATTAGCACTTAACATTTGTTGCTTCTATTTGTTTGGACTACAGACATAAACAGAGTTATGTTGTTGTTAAATGCCCTCAAGTTGCTTTCGACTCAGAGTAGCCCTAGGTACAACAGAATGAAACGCTGCCTGGTGCTGCACCATCCTCACAATCATTGCTATGTTTGAGCCCATTGTCAATTCATTTCATGGAGGGTCTTCCTCTTTTTCGTTGACCTCTAACTTACCTGAAGCAGAGCCCCCCATAGTGTTGTATTGGGAATCCTGTTTTCTTTGCTTGGATTCCTCCCCCATAGTGTGTATTAGAGATATTGTTTCCTTTGCTGGGCTTCCTCCCCCCCTTCCAGCTTTGCATTTGAATCCTGCTTTTGCTTGGAGGTTATATGTAAACCCCATTGTACATGCGTAGTGTGATTAAGAATGTTGCTGACATAATTTGTATGAACTCCCTATTGTAAACCCCTTAAAAGTAACTTGACTGCTTGCCCTTGGGGAGCAGTCGTGGCAGCAGCAGCTCCGACTGACTCCTTTTCCTTGTACTATGAAATAAAGGTGCCTTTCTTTTTCTCCCATTTCAGTCTCTTGTTTATTTGACAATATGAGTCACGCCAAGCAAGAACTTGGGGCTTCCACCTAGTAATATTTCTGGCAAGCCAGCCAAGAGCCATCTGCTCATTTCCTGAAGTGGATCAGAAAAACAGACTAGCCCCAATGTCTGCTGCCAGCAGGAGATTTCTCCTGGAGACTTTGGAGTAGCTCTGAAAAGCCTTTCCACCTGGGACCCAAAGACAGCTCTGTGGGAGACACGAAACATGCTTGAGTTGTTTGGTAAGTACCTAGGTAAGACCTTAGAAGAGTCCCAAGAAGCAGGAGAAATTGAACATTGAGGGCATTAAGAATCTGAAGTTATTTGGTAAATAACAGGATAATTCCTAGGTAAGGCCTTACAAGAGTCCCAAGGCTCAGGTACCTGTTAAGTTGGTGCACCAGATTAGGTAGTGTGGGAGTCTAAGAGTGTGTATCCAGAGAATGGGGGAATGTTCAAGAAATCCCAGAATGCAGTGCTCTAAGATGCATCCTTAAGAACTGGGAAGAGAGACTCGGACAGACATGGCTCTAGCAGCATGCTTGTCCCTTTCCTACTTTTGCCTCTTTAAATATATGTGGAATAAAACCTTTTTTTTTTTTTTTGCTTTACTAAATTTTGTGGTGTTTTCATCCTACAAGAGTTAATGGTGTAATTGTTGCAGGGATTCTAGAACCACGAATCCAGTTGACCTCGAGGAGATCTGGACCACAGAGCAAAAGCAGGCAAAAAAAAAAAAAAAAAAAAGAGGTCCTATCTCCTGGCCAACGTGTTCCCACTCCATGTCCCTATGACAAGGATGGAGTAAGTGCACTCAGAAAATGGGCCTTTGCTTATTTGTTTTTTGTTCTCTTTCTCAGTTTTCTTAAGTTTTTTATTCCTGCATATTTGTTTGAAAAACTGATTCTTTGATTAAGGAGAATCTTTCTTAGATTTTTGCTTGATCGTTTGTTTAAGATTGGTATCTAGTAACTCTTGGTGAAGTGCAGTTTAGGTCCAGATTTGGGCGTCTGAAACATTAAAGAAGTAATTCTGTTTTCAAAGAGCTCTGAGCCACTGTAAGCCACAAAATTTGGGAACCAATCGACCAGTAAAAGCCACTAGGGCGGTTGCCGGTGCTCATCATGAGCATTAAAGACTCCCGTAACAAGATAAGGTGGTTGCGAGACAGGCTAGAGCACTAGGCTGCCTGCTACCCACAAGCAAACTCAGATACACATTGGTCTAAGCAAAACACTGTCCAAACCCTGCGGCATTCCTCTTTAGGGTTCTTTTTGTGACTCAGAGAAAACCTGGAAAATAGTGCTCTTTCTTGCCAGATTTGCAGGGCGAAGTGGCAGTCCCGGACCTGTTTTGTCAAATTCTCAGGAGTAGGTGGCATCTCCTGACCTGTGTTATGAAATTTGCAGGGAGAAGTGGTAGCTTCATACCTGTTTTATGATACAGTTTCTCAAAAAAGAATCGCAATGTTAAAATTAAAATCATCAGTAGCTACTTTCAAGACTTTCCAATTAAAGAAACTAATATATTTAAAGTCTAAAGTAAGAGAATAGATCTCTAGCTAGCCAACAAAATGAATTATTCAAAAAAAAAAAAAAAGAAAGAAAGAAAGAAAACCAAAAGCTTGAACCTTAGAGCTTAACATTTTTCATAAATGAGCCTGGATTTCCCCCTACTACTGAGACACTGGTTTAGGGTTCATATTTAAAAACACTATAAACTAAATATACTAAAAACAATTTAGAATTTCGGTGGCCACTTTGGGAAAATGAGCTTTCCATTTGTGTTGTACTGTCTTTCCTTTTTGGGGAATTTTTGCTTGATGCTCAGTTTTTGTCAAAAGATATAATATTCCTCCATCCAAGGCTCTGACAAGATAATAACTTTTCTCTAAAACATGTTTTGTTTGTTTTTTATGTGAATTGAGTCAAGAGAGTGAGGGCGAGGCAAGGTCAGACTTCCCCAGTTCCTAGTCTCTCTAGCCAAGAATTGATGAATTCATTTATAAAATTGCTGAAGAGCTTTGGTATTTACTGGGTAGATAACCTTTCAAAATGCCTAGGCCAACTTAAACATATGTAAATTAATTGGGATGACTCAATCTTTTTTTTTCATTTTGCTAATGTTTAGCTGAAAGACTGAGCTATTTTTTTTATTATACTTTAGGTAAAGGTTTACAGAACAAATAGTTTCTAAGTAAACAGTCAGTACACATATTGTTTTATGACATTGGTTAACAACCCCAAGACATGTCAACACTCTACCTTCTCGACCTTTTTTGTTTTTGGTGAAAATATACATAGCCGAAGATACACCATTCCAAAAATTTCTACATGCACAGTTCGTGACATCCACTACGCTCTTCCAATTGTGCTGTTATTCTCACTTTAGATGAAGGTTTACTGAACAAAATAGTTTCTCATTAAACAATGGACGTGTTGCCCTATGACAACGGTTAACAACCTCACTACACATCAACACTGTCCTTACTCAACCTTGGGTTCCCTATCACCAGCTTTCCTGTCGCCTTCTGCCTTCTAGCCCTTGTCCCTGGACTGCTGTGTCTCATTAGTCCCATTTTATTTTATGGGGCTGTCCAATCCCCGGCTGAACGGTGAACCCTGGGAGTGACTTCACCACTGAGCTAAAAGAGTGTCTGGGG
>NW_004444331.1:33829-42104 GCF_000243295.1 Trichechus manatus latirostris
TTTCATCTTTCATGATATTGGGGAAGTTTTCTGTCGGCAGTTCTTCAGTGATCCTCTCTGTGTTTTCTGTTTTCTCCCCCTGTTCTGGAACTCTGATCACTCACAAATTTTTGCTTCTGATTGTATCCCACATAATTCTCAGGGTCTCTTCATTTTTCTTTCTTCTTTTTTCTGAGTTTTCCTAAGAGTTGTATCCAAATGTTTGTCTTCAATTCCGCTGATCCTGTCTTCCACTGTTTCAAATCTGCTCCTCAGCCCTTCTATGACATTGTCCATTTCTGAAATCTTGTTTTTTATCTTTTGGGTTGCTAATTGTTGTTTTTGTATAATTTTTAGTTGTGAATTTATTTTGGCATTTTGTTCCTGCATTATTTTCCTGAATTCTTCTATTTTTTATCTGTATTTTCCATGAATTTGTTTGCCTTTTCCATGAATTTGTCTATTTATTCCTCATTTTTGTCTGCTTTTTGCTTCAACTCTTGGCTAATTCTAAGTATTAGAGATTTGAATTTTCTATCAGGTAGTTCCAGCGCCTTTTTTTCTACTGTAAAGTCACCTTGTGTTTTATTTTGGATGCTTACTGGAACCATGCTTTTCTGTTTTTGTAAATGTTTTGATATTGTCTGCTGTCTTCAGAGCATTCCGTAGTTATTTTTCTCATTTATTGATTGAGATTTGTTTGTTTCATCTTGTTTTTTTTAAAATTTGGTTATGTCTGAACAGGTGGTGTCTTAGTCATCTAGTGCTGCCATAACAGAAATACCACAAGTGGATGGTTTTAATGAAGAGAAGTTTATTTCCTGACAGTAAAGTAGGCTAAAAGTTCAAATTCAAGGTGTCAACTCCGGAGGAAGGCTTTCTCTCTCTCAGCCTTCTCATCAGTGTCCCCCCAGACTAGGAGCTTCTCGGTGCAGGGACCCCGGTCCAAAGGACATGCTCTGCTCCTGGCAGTGCTTTCTTGATGGTATGATGTGTCCCTATCTCACTGTTCACTTCTGTCTTTTATATCTCAAGAGATTGTCTCAGGACACAATCCAGTCTTGTAGATCAGGTCCTGCCTTACTAACACAACTGCCACCCATCCTCCCTCATTAACATCATAGACGCATGTTTACAACATACAGGAAAATCACACAGTACCAGGAATCATGGCCTAACCAAATTGATACACACATTTTTGGGGGGACATAATTCAAAGCATTACAGGTGGACTGTGTGTTCTTTGTTGTTTGCTTGTCTGTGGGCACGATACTTTTTGCTTCCTTCTCCAATTGACAGTGTCAGTCGCTCAGATATGGTACAACAGGGCAGGTCTAGCTGAAGAGGAGTTGCTGGGATGGGTTGTTTGTGGCAATTACTACAGCCACCAGGGCGGGCTGGTGATCAGTGTGGGACAGGTTCCGGTAGGCCTTGCCTGTGCTTCTTGGTGGTGTGATGTTAAGTGCACAGTGCAGGTAGGAAGGTTGGAGGGGGGAGATTGTGATGTGTGCAGCTGAGTATGGGAGAGAGGAGAGAGGAACAGGAACCAAAAGCATACAAACAAACAAAAAAGAGTGCTAGGGGAGCTTACTGTTGGAGTGGAGAGATGAGAGTCTATGAAATGGAGAAAAACAAAAAGAGGAAGAAGAAAAAAAGGAAAGAAAATAATGAATAAACTATAATTAAAAAGAAAAGAAAAGCTCCCGGGGATCCCACCATTGCATCTATGAGGTCCCAGGTGTTGAAGTACAGCTTGGCTAGAAGGTGTAGAGTTGCCACTCAGTGCCAGGTATTCAGGAGACAGGAAGAGAGGGAAGGTATAGAGAGACGAGAAACCGAGTAATGAAGAAAGACAAAAAGGGAAAAAGAGGGAAAACAAAACAAAACAAATTTTTAAAAAGAACAAGAACCCCCCCCAAAAAAGAAAGAAAAAAACCATGAAAAAAGAAATGCCCTCAGGGATCCCTCTGCTGGTCTGTGCAAGCTGATGGGGTAGGTCCAAAGCCAAGCAGTACTGCCTGGGTAGGATGGGCTCCCAATTCAAGAAAAGAAAAAGAAAAGAAACAATTCAAAACGAACAAACAAAAAGCCCCAGGATCCCACCAGCATGGCAGCATGGACAGGAAGCAGTTTCATATTCGAGCGGAGTTTCACAGCCTTTCAGGAAGAAGCAAAAATGGTGCACAGAGCCTGGTATTTGAGCAAAAGGAGGGGGAGGTGATGAGAGGTAAGGAAGAAATCAAAAGAAGCAGAAAAAAAGCAACAAGAGCAGCCAACGAATGGCAGTCAGGGAGTCGGCCAGTGTGGGCGGGTTGAATCCAAGCAGCTTGTGCTTCCTGGTCAAGAGACTGTGGCTGCGGGAAGCAGAGGAGGCCGAGTGGGGATGAAGAAGGCTGTGGGGTGGGAAAGAATATATTGCTGGTTACCGGTTATTCTGTCCCTACTGGAAGCTCCATGAATCTACTTTCTCATACCCCCTGTTAGCTGGTCTCTGATAGGAGTCCAAGATGGCAGAACCGTGCTGCATTAGCTGATCGGGGACCTCTGCATGTATGTCTCCTTAATCTCTGTTCTTTGTCAGTTTCTTATTCCATTTCGTGGTTGGCTGAGTTCTTTATTTCTTTATTTGATGCTTAGGGTTTCAGGTTTGCTGTTTTCTCTGGCTTAGTTTTTCAGGTCTTTGCTGTGGAGGGACGATGTGGTGCTTCTGCATAGAGCACCATGTTGCTGGAAGTATTGGGATGACTCAGTCTTGTCTTCCATGAGTCAAGACAGTAAGGACAGGACAGGATCAAGCCTCCCCAGCCCCTAGTCTCTAAAGTCATATAGCTCCAGGGAAGTTTTTGAAAGACCCTTTCCAACTAGATAGAAACCCTTCTAAGACAAAAAGAAAATAAGAAAAATAATGCTGCTTTGGTATAGTTATCAGAAATTTGGTGGATCCCATTCATGAAAGAACTGTAAACAAGTTCTCTCTATTGTAGGGGAATTTTAAGAGGCCAAAAAATAGAAATCACAATGAGACACACCTGAAATAGTCTGGAAAAATATTTCCAACCCTAGCCAGAGATTTAAAGTTATATCCATATCAATGAGTTGGTCAGTTGAGCACAGACTTTGTGATTTCCAAAGCCATTTGATAAAATCTTTAAGGACTAAAATTAGATTGGGAAAAATATCGGAAATAGTAAAAGTTGAATGAGAACTTGGAATGTTTAAACAAACTTTTTTCAATGACAGTTAAGTTTTATACAGGCTTAAAATAATTTCCAAGACCTTTTAGGTAACTTAATGATATTAAATTGAGTAAATAGATATTTTTCATAATTTAAGTTTGTATACTTTTGCTTTTTATGCCACAAGAGAAAGAATATATATATATATTCAAGTCTACTAATCAGAGTGTTCATTTTTGCCATTTTAAAAGAATGTACTGTAAGAGATATAGAACAAAGACAACGTTTAAAAGGTTTATTAAAAAGAAATTTATTTAATATGGTAAAAAGCTGTATCTGTCTGACTAAAGTTTAATGGTTTAGTTTAGGATCTTTTTAGGAGCTTTAACATTAAATAATATATAAAACAAAGAATTGGGTTTCTCACTGTTAAAATAAAAAAAAATCTTTGATTTCTGAGTTAAAGGGTTGATTTATTTTTTGTGTAATCTACCTTGAAGACAAAAGTTCAACCTCTCATTTAAGTAAAATTACTGAGTCAAAAACCAAGCCACATGGCTTGAGAAAAAAAATTTTGTATAAAGGAAAGGTGTATTTAATATGTTGCAAATTACATGGAAAGTGCAGTGAAAATCAAGAGAAACACCTGATTCTCTTTGAGTCAAAATTTGTATGTTAGCATTTCGTGTTATGTTTTTGCCTAATATTAGACAGCAAACACATATTATACCATAATTTCATTATTATTTCTTTATTGCCAAGTTTATTGTTTTGAATCTACCATCAAAGTCAATGGTTTGACTGGGGCATTTACATCGTTTACCTAGGAAGTCTTTTTATTACTATTCAGGTATTTAGAGTCCTCGCATATCCTGACTATATGGTATTATGTCTCAAAATTATTAGATACTGTATTATATCTGAAGCTCTTTAAAAATAAGGTTAATCATTATATTTAAAAATATTTTTGTCTAAAGTTTTTTTTTAACTAACTTTATTTGTTCTGAGGGTTTTTTCTAAATAAGAGTATTATGTTTATAAATTTATCATGGCCATATTAAGATTTGTAATCTGCAGACAAATTTTTACTTTGCTGATCTGCTGAAAAAGTTTGCCTGAAGTATCTCAACAAAAAGATGAACTATGCTAGACTAATGAAAAGAACTGTGACTAAACTGAATCAAGATTTCCAAAACTCTTATGTAGAAACTGATGGTTTCACAGACTGTGGCTGATCCAGAATCATGTGGAACAGAAATTAACTACATAAGGCTGAGTGAAGGAATACTATGTGTTTTATGTTGGAACATTGCTGATGTTTTAAGATCCTACTTTCTAGATGTAAGAAATAATTTTCCTTTCTCCTAAATTATTTGTCTAATGGGTTTAGATATTGTAACTCTTGAATTAAAAGTTCTTACTGGTAAACTTAGCAAAGCTGTAAATATCATAGCCAGATAAGTGTCTGAAATTAATTCGAGTTATGATTTTACAAAATAGAACAGCATTAAAATTCCTATTAGTTCTCTAAAAAAAGTTTTGTAACACTTCTGCTTCTGAGAAAGTCACCCATGACGTTAATAGGTGAACCAAGGAAGGGCAGCTTGCCCTCAAAAAGAACACTTAATATGTTTTAAACAGATTAACTGAAGACCTCCAACAGGAGGGGTCCATCCTGTATTATTTTGCTAATCATGTATTCTCTAATAAAAATTTGGTTGTCACATGTAAATTTTTCTATACCTTCTGTTTCCTCTAGACAAACTTTGTGTGCTCCTTATGGATATATGTTTTAGTGTGATAGATCTAAGTATACTAGTTTAAATGATCCCTTTCCAACTGACAGTGAGTTTATGTGGGGAATCTCTTGCTTAGATTCCTGGTGAACAGATTGGCAATGCACTATGAAAATTTTAGGGTTACCTTTAGATATTCATAGTAATGATGGTAGTAAATATTGAAAAGGCAATGTTAAATTGTTACACATTATAAAACGAGAGTTAAAAAAGAAACTCATTGGCCTGATACTGAGGGTGGGGTTGATAGCTTTAATTTCTATTATGATATAGTTAAATTAAAAAAATCTTTAAGAAATTTTTCAATCATTTATGGGTCAAATAATAGACGAAGTTGCTAATGAGATAAAAACACAATACTAATCTCTGACCTCTTTAGCCAAGGTGACATGAAATAACAAAATAGCCTTAGATCTTTAGCCCAAGAAAGGGTAATCTGTACTGTAGCAGATACCTCTTGTTGTATTCAGAAAAATAACACAAGAGGAATAGAACAAAATATACATAGAATTAGACAACAAGCTACTTGGATACACACTATAACACACTTACAAACACCAGATTTCTTTGGTTAGTTACCATCAATAATAAATACATGAGCTAAATCACTATTGCAAGAAATAATAATATTCTTAGTCTGTATCCTGATAGAATTAGTCATAATAAAACTTATCGTCTATTGTCTTACACACTTAGAAAAGTTTCAGGCTAAAATGTTGATGTACATTGAGTCTGCTCACTTTGGCGATGCGACTGATGGGAAAGTTGCTCTTACTTAAGATCCTGGTGAAGAACAAGATGGTATCTGGTGGAAAACAGTACCATGAATTTAAAGAGCCTGCCACGGCCACGAAGGGCTGGATTAAGTCCAGGTATCAATCATCAACCTGTTATCTCCAATCTCTGATCAAAAGAAAAGAATGATTTAGGAGATGATATTGGAGCCGTTATTCCCCGTCCTTGAGCATAAAGAATGTGACCCAGCTGGGGTTGGACTCACAAAGACTCGTAAAGATACATCAACTGAGCCCTGAGGTATAAAGACAATAGCTAAGATAATCTTAAAAAAAATCTTTTAGGGAAACATTCACATAAACAGGGCATAAAAGCCACTTTTTTTCTTTTAATGTTTAGTAAATAGTTATAAAGCAACAAGAGGTCAGCAGCCACAATGAAAGGCCTAGGTCCAATATTTGTCCCTCCCCAAAAATATGCCAAACAATTCTGAGCCGGCTATAGTTCAAAATGGACACCGGTCCTGAACAACTAATGTCCAAAAAGAAATGGAAGGAGTGAGACAGAGCCCCCACAGTGCTGTATTGGGAATCATGTTTCTTTTGCTAGACTTCCTCCTCGTTCCCCCCCCCCCAGATTTGCACTTGAATCCTACTTTTGCTTGGAGGTTATATGTAAACCCATTGTACATGCGTAATGATTAAGAATGTTGCTAACATAACTTGTACGAACTCCCTACTTGTAAACCCCTTAAAAGGGGGTTTGCCTGCGCTTGAGGAGCAGTCCTGGCAGCAGCAGCACAAACTGACTCGTTTTCATTGTACAGTGAAAGAAAGGTGACTTTCCTTCTCTCCCACCTCGGTCTCTCGTTTATTGGCCAATATAAGTTAAACGGAGAAAGAACTTGGGGCTTCCACCCATTAACAACCAAGCATGATATACCTCTCCAGGGACAGAGTCCTTCGGAAAACATGTCCAAAGTACTTGAGATGAAGTCTTCCAAGACAGACTCTTCTTAGTTCTTCTGGCGGTCAGTAGAACATTCAATATTCTTCATCAAAACCATAATTCAAAGGCAGTAATTTTTTGGTCTTCCTTATTCATTGTCCAGCTTTCACATGCATATGAGGAGATTGAAAATACCATGGCTTGGGTCAGGCACACCTTAGTCCTCAATGTGAGTGACATCTATGCTTTTCAACACTTTAATGAGGTCTTTTGCAGCAGATTTGCCTAATGCAATGCATCATTTGATTTCTTGACTGCTGCTTCCAAGCGCATTGATAGTGAATCTAAGTAAAATGAAATCCTTGAAAACTTCAATATTTATCAGGATGCTGTTTATTGGTCTAGTTGTGAGGACTTTGTTTTCTTTATGTTGGCGTGTAATCTATACTGAAGACTGTAGTGTTTGATCTTCATCAGTAAGTGCCTGAAGTCCTCTTTCAGCAAGCAAGGCTGTGTCATCTGCATATCACATGTTATTAATGAGTCTTCCACTAATTCTGATGCTATGTTCTTCTTCATATAGTCCAGCTTCTCAGATTATTTGCTCAGTTTACAGACTGAATAATATGGTGAAAGGACACAACCCTGATACATACATTTCCCGACTTTAAACCAGGAAGTATCCCCTTGTTCTATTTGAACAACTTCCTCTTGGTCTATGTACAGGTTCCGCATGAGCACAATTAAATGCTCTGGAATTCCCATTCTTCCCAATATTATCTATAATTTGTTAAGATCCACATTGTCAAATGCCTTTGCATAGTAAATAAAACACAGGTAAACATCTTTCTACTATTCTCTGCTCTCAACCAAGATCCATCTGACATGAGCAATGATATCCCTCATTCCACGTCATCTTTTGAATCCAGCCTGATCTTCTGGCAGCTCCCTGTCGATGTATTGCTGTAACCATTTTTGAATTATCTTCAGCAAAACTTTACTTGCATGTGACATTAATGATATCTTTTGTTAATTTCTGCATTCAGTCAGATCACCTTTCTTTGGCATGGGCACAACTAAGGATCTGTTCCAGTCAGTTAGCCAGGTAGCTGTCTTCCAAATTTCTTGGCATACATGAGTGAGCACCTCCAGTGCTGCATCCGTTTGTTGAAACATCTCAACTGGTATTCTGTCAGTTCCTGGAGCCTTGTTTCTTGCCATTCCCTTCAGTGCAGCTTGGACTTCTTCCTTCAGTCCCTTTGATTCTTGATCACATGCTACCTTGATCACGTCGACCAATTCTCTTTGGTACAGGGATTCTGTGTATTCCTTCCATCTTCTTTTGATGCTTCCTGTGTCGTTCAATATTTTGTCCACTGAAACCTTCAGAATTACAACTCGAGGCTTGAGTTCTTTCTTCAGTTCTTTCAGCTTGAGAAATGCTGATCCTGTTCTTTCCTTTTGGTTTTCTAACTCCAGGTATTTGCACATTTCATTATATTTTACTTTGTCTTCTCGAGCCACTCTTTGAAACCTTCTGTTCAGTTCTTTTACTTCATCATTTCTTCCCTTTGCTTTAGCTACTTTATGTTCAAAAGCAAGTTTCAGAGTCTCTTCTGACATCTATTTTTGTTTTTTCTT
>NW_004444331.1:46029-47496 GCF_000243295.1 Trichechus manatus latirostris
GCTTGAGAAATGCTGATCCTGTTCTTTCCTTTTGGTTTTCTAACTCCAGGTATTTGCACATTTCATTATATTTTACTTTGTCTTCTCGAGCCACTCTTTGAAACCTTCTGTTCAGTTCTTTTACTTCATCATTTCTTCCCTTTGCTTTAGCTACTTTATGTTCAAAAGCAAGTTTCAGAGTCTCTTCTGACATCTATTTTTGTTTTTTCTTTCTTGTCTTTTTAATGACCTTTTGCTTTCTTCAGGTGTGGTGTCCTTGATGTCATTCCACAACTCGTTTGATCTTCAGTCATTACTGTTCAATGCATCAAATCTATTCCTGAGAAAATCTCCAAATTCAGGTTGGATATACACAAGGTTATATTTTGGTTCTCATGGACTTGTTGTGATTTTCTTCAGCTTCAGCTTGAACTTGCGTATGACCAATTGATGGTCTGATCTACACTCGAGCCCTGACTGATGATATTGAGCTTTTCCATCATCTCTTTCCTCAAATGTCATTGATTTGATTCCTGTGTTTTCTATCTGGTTATGTCCACGTGTATAGTCGCTGTTTATGTTGGCAAAAAAAGGTATTTGCAGTGATTAAGCCATTGGTCTTGCAAATTTCTATCATGTAATCTCCTGCATCGTTTCTATTACCAACTAGCGATCTTTCCTTCTTGTTTCCAACTTTTGTGTTCCAATCACCAGTAATTGTCAGTGCATCTTGACTGTGTGTTTGATCGATTTCAGACTGCAGAAGTTGGTAAAAATCTTCTTTTCTTCGTCTTTGGCCTTAGTTGTTGATGTGTAAATTTGAATAATATTTGTAGTAACTGGTCTTCCTTGTAGATGTATGGATGTAACCCTATCACTGACAGTATTGTACTTCAGGATAGATCTTGAAATGTTCTTTTTGACAATGAATGTGGCAGCATTCCTCTTCAATTTTTCATTCCTGGCATAGTAGACCTGGTGGCCAAATGGTGAAGGGCTCAGGCTGCTAACCAAAAGGTCGGCAGTTTGAATCCACTAGCCACTCCTGGGAAACACTATGGGGCAGTTCTACTTGGTCCAATAGGGTCACTGTGAGTTGGAATCGACTCTACAGAACAAAACAACCACAATGCCTAAGATATTGATCTTCATGCTTAAATTTCATTTTTTACAACTTCCAATTTTCCTCGATCCATATTTCATATATTCCATGTTCCAATTATTAATAGATGCTTGCAGCTGTTTATTCTCATTTTGAGATGTGCCACACCAGCAAATGAAGGTGACAAAAACTCTACTCCAACCCATCATTAAGATCGACTTTACTTTGAGGAGGCAGTTCTTCCTCAGTCATATCTTGAGTGCTTTCCAACTTGAGCGGCTCATTTTCCAGCACTATATCATACAATGAAATAGAGATATATGAGAGCATTATTAAGAAACATCAGAAGAAAATGGGGTAATAAAAACTGAAATGATTGTGGATTT
>NW_004444331.1:48207-61202 GCF_000243295.1 Trichechus manatus latirostris
TGCATTAAGATATGTATAAGAAATTCATGAAATATTCCCCACTAATCATAGAAAAATATATGTAAAAGTATTGTCTTAGTTATCTAGTGCTGCTATAACAGAAATATCATAAACGGATGGCTTTTACAAACAGAAATTTATTTTCTCCCAGTTTAGGTGGCTAGAAGTCCAAATTCAAGGTGCTGGCTCCAGGGGAAGGATTTCTCTCTCCGTCAGCTCTGGAGGAAGGTGCTTGTCTCTTTGAGCCTCTGCTCCTGCGCGATCTTCATGTGGCTTAGCATCTCTCTTCCCCTGTCTCTGCTTCTCTCTGTTTCTTGTTTAATTTCTTTTATATCTCAAAAGAGATTGATTTAAAACATACCCTACACTAATCCTAGCTCATTAACATAAAAAGACAACCCATTCCTAAATGGGATTATAACCACAGGCATAGAGGTGAGGATTTACAACACATATTTTGGGGGGACACAGTTCAATCCATAACATCTCACACTTTTGCTCCCCCAAATTCATGCCCTTCCCACATGTAAAACACATTCACTCCCATCACATCATCTCAAAAGCCTTAAATCAACACCAAGTCCAAGATCACATGTTCTGAATCATCGAAATCAAATATAGGTGAGACTTTAGACATATTCCATCCTGGGGCAAAATTTCTCTTCTTCTGTGAACCGGTGAAATCTATATTGCAAATTATCTATTTCCAAAGTACAGTGGTAGAACAGGCACAAGGTAGACAATTCCATTATAAATGGCAGAAATTGGAGGGAAAGAAGGGATAACGGGCACCAAACAAGTCCGAAATCCAACAGAACAATTTACGTTAGCTCTCAAGTCTTGAAAATAATCCTCTGTTCTCTGAGACCATCTGGGAAATGGCTTCACCCTCCAAACTCTGATTGTTAGCCACACTCTCTGGATTCTGGGTGGAAGCCCCTCAGGCCTGGGCTTTAGTTCCATCTTCCAGGCCCATTGGGACAACAACTCTGATCCCACAGCTTTGGGTGGCTCCATTCTCCTAGTCCATCTGGGTGGTGACTCACCCCCTCCACCCTGGCAGGCCCATTCTTCTGCCCCTTGGACACGGCAGCCCTGTACCCTCAGCTTTGGGCAGTGGCTCCATCCCCCTGACACTTGTAAACAGCAGCCCCACACTCTGGAACTTAGTTGGTGAAGATTTGACTTTTAAACTTAGGAGG
Source organism: Trichechus manatus latirostris (assembly GCF_000243295.1). Lineage (NCBI taxonomy): Eukaryota > Metazoa > Chordata > Mammalia > Sirenia > Trichechidae > Trichechus > Trichechus manatus. The sequence goes on from NW_004444331.1 coordinate 49,410, forward strand.
CCGTGACTCTACTCCTTGAAACTGCTGCAGCCCTGCTTCCCTGCTCCTTCCTACAATTCTGCTGATCTCTCATCTGGTCCAGGGATGGTCATTTTGTTCTCTTGGAGGACAGCAAATATAGCTCCTTTGGCCTGTTCCTGCCTGTAGTATTCCAAGAGACAGACAACATTATTTCCTTTCGTTCTTTCTCTGTCCCTTTCAGTCTAAGCTGATATATTTTCTGCTGTAGTAGTTGGTTAGATGCATCAGTCACAGGCTTAATCTCTTTTACAGCAAATTGTGTAGACATGTCCTTGGTGAACATTCTAGGAGGCGTGTCTATAGTTTGTATAGCAGAATTTTCCAAATTGTGAAATTCTGTTTTCATTTTTCACAGTTCATTTTTAAGTCCATCACTTTCCTCTCACATTTTACTGTAAGAAGCAAGGAGAAACCACACTGCCCCATTAAGATTTGCTTAGAAATCTTCTCAGCCAAATATCCATATTCATCACTTACAGTTTCTAACTTCCACCAAACATTTGAACATAATTCAGATAAGTTACTTGCCACTGCATAAAAAGCATTGCCCTTCCTCCATTGTCCAATCACATGTTCATCGTTTTCTTTTAAAGCCTCACCAGAAGCACATTTAATGTCCACATTTCTAGCAACATTCTGTTGCTGGCACCATATATATTCTTTAAGATGATAGAGACTTTTTCTATGGCTCTCCTTACTTCCTTCTGAACTCTCACCGGAATTGCCTTTCAAGTCCATAATTCTACCAACAGTCTCTTCAAGGGAATCTAGGCTTTTACTGTTAGGCATCTTAAGACTCTTTCAGCCTCTCTCCGTTACCCAATTTCAAAACCACTTCCACATTTTAGGTATCTGTTATAGCAGCACCCCACTCTTTCAGGACCAAATTCTGTCTCAGTTATCCAGTGTTGCTATAACATAAATGTTACTGGGTGGAAACCCCAGGTTTTGCTCAGTGTGACAGGTATCAGCCAATAAGTGAGAGGCCGAGGTGAGAGAGTGTAAAGGTGCCTTTATTTCATTGTGCAAGGAAGGAAGCAATCAGGGCTGTTGCCGCCAAGGCTGCTTCAAGAGAACAAGGGAAAAAAAGTTACTTTTAAGGGGTTTACAGGTAGGGAACTCATACAGGTTACATCAGCAACATCTTTATTCATACCATGCATGCACCAGGATTTTCATGGGGCAGGCCAAGCAAAGGAACTGGCATTCTGATGCAGACTTCCAGGCTGGCCAAGCTATGGAACCAGAAATGGTGAGGCCAGCCAAGCAAGCTGCAGTAGAGTTTTTCTGCAGCCTGGGGACCTCTGTATTAGAAATATCGTAAATGAGTGGCTTTAACAAACAGAAATTTATTTTCTCACAGTTCAGGATGCTAGAAGTCCAAGTTTAGGGCCCCAGCTCTAGAGGAAGGATTTCTCTCTGTGCCTACTCTGGAGATAGGTCCTTGTCTCTGAGTTTCTATTCGTGGGTGATCTTCATGTGGCTTGGCATGTGTCCTCCTCTATCTCTGCTTCTCTTACTTGCTTGTTTAATCTCTTTATATCTCAAAAGAGATGACTTAAAACACACCTTACCTGAGTCCTGTCTCATTGACATAACAAAGACAACCCACTCCCAAATGAGATTATAACCACAGGCATAGAGGTTAAGGTTTACAACATATATTTCTGGGGACACAATTCAATCCATAACAAGTATTGTCAGGAATGCTCTATTATAGTGGGGTAACAAGCTAGTTGTAAGCAAATAACTAAATTAACGTGTTTCTTCCTGATACGCTGTTGTTGTTGTTAGGTGCCATCCAGTTGATTACGACTAAGAGCAACCCCATGTGACAGAGTAGATTTGACCCATGGGATTTCCTAGACTGCAATCTTTACAGGAGCAGATTGCCAGGTCTTTCTCCCATGGAGCCAGTTGGTGAGTAGAACTGTCAACCTTTCAGTTAGCAGCCAAGCACTTAACAGTTGCACTACAGGGCTCCTTAAGGTACTTGTAAGTGCTATGATATATGTGGAATCTCTTCCAATACCTGACGAATCAATCAGTCAATCAATGCTGACAGACTCACCCACAGAGACCAGATGGCTAATGTCCTCCATCATCACATCTCTGAACAGTTTTCTCTGGAATGTGTCCCATAGGGCCCACTCTTCCTGGGTGAAATCCAAAGCTAAATCTTTTAAGTTTACTAATTCCTGAAACATCACTGATATTCTGGTTCAGTCAGGGCCATTCCTACCAATGTCTACAGCAGGATGGTCGACATGATAAGGCTGGGAAGGAAGCTTTATGTATAGAAACTGAAACCGTGTCTGGAGTTCTAGTCAAATGTCTCACTGTGCTGACCTGGAATGTGTATTTCACATATACTCACAAAGATATAACACACTCTGAACACAAAACTTCATTAAAAAGTAGTATTACTTGAGGTACGGTCTGAAAGGTCAGTGGTTCAAACCCATCAGCCACTCTGAAGAATAGAGATGTGGCAATCTTCTTCCGTAAAGATTACAGCCTTAGAAGCCCTATGGGGCAGTTCTACTCTGTCCTATCGGGTCGCTATGAGTCACAATCAACTTGACAGAACAAAACAACAACAGCAACATGTTCTAAAATGAACTGGACATGTCCCAATAAAGTGATAATTCTCACTTTCAAACTGCTGATTATAATTTTTGAACTAACATAGCTAAACTCTACACCTTACCAACTTCAAGTAAATTCACAGACTCATCACAAGTCAAGCAATATCTATGATCTGTGACACATCAGCGGTGACTATGAGTAAACTATTCGTCAGTTATGAATTTCAGGGTCCCTCTCTGTGAAATGTTTTAAGAACCTGTTAGGTGTGGTGAGGTATGCAGTGAGAGAATGTGTACAATGCTTCCTATATAGTAAAAACAAAATGGTCTATAATTTTTAAAATGGCAGAGAATGTTGAAGCAATGCCCAACATTCTGCAGAACTGAATAGGCTTCATTCAGAACTCGGGGTCAGAAGGTGCAGCCTCACTCATCTCTACAAAAGTCGCCTGTCCATTATAAGTTATATATCATCTAGGAGTGATTCTCCCAGCCAACCTATATGAAAATTCAGAGTGCTCTAAGAGAAGTAGGGGGAGCTCCCTCTTATTTCAGGGTCAAAGTAAGAAAGTTTGGCTAGTTCTTCTCATAAAGAAGATATTAATATCCCCACTTTACAGATAATGAAATCATAGGATCTAATAATTTAATAAGACCTGGTGTTCAGAGGTATTATTTATTCCCTCCTTCCCTGACACCAAATCCTAGTAAAATATGACTCATGTCACATAGAGATTCTTGTCTCCACAAACCAAGGACACCACTGTGGAATTTCTGATTTAATAATTCTTAGTTAGGTGCACTAGTATTTATTCTCCAACATTAACCCTGTTCTTTAGAGCCTCACAACATCCCAAGTGTATCTTGCCTGACTCTCTGAGTCTACTTATTCAACCTTAGCTCTTCCCGGAATGGCCTTGGTTATGTGGCCCAGCAAGTTGGAATCTATTTAATGACAGAGTGGCACTAATCAAAGATGCATCCCATGTTGGTGGTCTCAGCTGTATACTGGCTTTTTATACATGCTTTTATTAATTTTCTAAATGGTTAAGTTTTCCTCTGATGTTAAAGTGGTTGAAAATGGAAGCTTAGGTGTATGGGAAGAAAAAGTGAAATGATGAGGAAGAGAAAGGAGAAGTGAACTAGGGAGGTGGATGGAAGGAGGGAGAAGGAGGATTGAGGGGAGAAGTGATCTAAGAGGAGAAGGCAGAGGAGGTGAACTGAGGGAAGAATAAAGAAAATCAGAGAAGAGAAGAAATTGGAAAGAAAAACTGAATGGAGAGGACAGGACAGGAAGTGAACTGAGGAGAGAAGGGTGAATTGAGGGAAGAAAAGGTGAAATAAGTGTAGAGGAAATGAGTGGATGAAGAGAGAATGTGTTGGAGGAATCAAGATCTCAGGAGAGGGAGGCATGCCTTGGTGAAGCGTAGAGAGATCAATTGAGCAAAAAGGAAAAGAGGGGAACAGCATGCTAAGGAAGAGAACATATTGGAGGGGGAGTGAACTGAGGAGAGAAAAAGGGAGTGAATGTAACCTTTAAGAGGTGAAGGAATGTACCTTCAGGAGAGGTGGAGAGATAAGCTGGGGTCAGGGAGAAAGATGTGTTAAAACAAAAATCATATTAAGCCAATAGTAGAAATTGATTGAAGGTTATTTAATATACAATTTGCAAACTGGGGTAACATTTCAACTAGGGAATCAAAAGTGTTTCAAAGAGGAAAGAACTTCCAAGGATTCTTCTACTCCATCTTATTAACATTGCCATGGAAACAGGGCCAGAACAGTGTTTTCATAACACCCATACCCATTGCCATGGAGTGGAATTTGGAAGTGATACAGTGGAGAGGGAGGATAATATAGGGTTTCTGAGGAAGAGAGGTCTTTCAGGAAGAAAAGGGGAGGGGCAGGAGGAACTATCTGCCCAGAGGCTGTGCTGCTCCTTGAAGGAGTTGCAGAGAGGGTATCCTCAAACAAAGCCAGGCCAGAGTTGTTGTGTTCTTTCTCCTGCTCTCACCATTCCTACTCCTGTTCCTTAACTCTGAAAGTAAAGCCTGTCTTCACCATTGTTATGATCACCCCGCTAATCCCACAGCAATACTGAGGATCATGGTGTCCTGTGGGTGGGAGAGAACCTGAGTGTTGCCCTTTCCACTGTACTTAGCATTTCTCCAGCCTCACATTAAAAGTGATTCAGAAAATTTTGCTGACACTGAGTTCCATGCTGTGCATTTTGTTAGCCAGCTCTCTGGTAGCCAAGTGAAAATCATTCCTTTTGTGGATTAGGACAGCCCATGCCTGAAACTCCCAGTCAGGAAGTTCAAGTTAATTTCCACATTAACAGAATAATATTGCCTTAAAACGAACAAACAGAAATATGTTCTCTTATTCTCTTTCTTAAATCCCATTTTTACATAGAAGGAGTAGGGTGTCATCTTGGGATGAACCACTGCCCTCTCCTGGTCTAGCTTTATTTCATGATCAAAGACGCGTAGGTGGAAAAATTAAATATATTTTGCACAAAGTTTGAGAACTGATTGATAGATCCAAGGAGAAATAAAGATTTCTAAATGTTACCCGAATAGGGTCCATGCCTTGGAGCAGTCTAGCCAATAAAACGTACTCCAAGTAAGAAGGAGTGATAAAGTTTTATTAAGGAGGTGTCCACCACCAGAGATCAGACAGCAACACCAAAAGGCGTTTTTATATGGCAGCTTATATACGATTTTTACAAAGGTTAGAAGTGTCGTTATTCATTACAAGGTAATTACAAGAGACTATCATACTACAGAGACACATGCTGGACCTTTCCTTATCAGAATAAAGATATATATATCTGACACCTGGGTTGTAATTTTCCTGTGGGGAGTCATAAGATACTGGTGGCCGGACAGAGCAAAACAAAGTCATTAGCAAAGGTATGCGGAAAGGAGAAAGTAAAGAAAAAAGAAAAAACGTATGCGTTCATCATGGCGTTAGTTATGTCAAGCCCTCGGTTGCCCATTTTGAAAAGGAGAAAACATGCTGGGGAGTATTAGGGTCACACTAAATCACAAGGATTGTATTCCTAGCAACGATAAAACATTTAAAAAAAGGATATTATGCTTGATAAAATAGAAGGTCAGAGAAAAAGAGGAAGACCATCAATGAGATGGATTGACACAGTGGATGCAACAATGGGCTCAAACATAGCAACGATTACGAGGACGGCGCAGGACCAGGCAGTGTTTCATTCTATTGTACACAGGGTCGCTATGAGCCAAAACTGACTTGATGACACCTAACAACAATCTATTAAACTTACAGGTCTAATGTAGACAAGTACTCACTTCAAAATTATTCCCACCAGAACCTCTTCCACGTGCTGCATTCAAGAGACCATTCCTTAGATACCCAGCAGATCCTTAGAGCTACTTTGGTGAAAGCTGTTGAGAGCAGCCAAACTGAAGATAAAGAATCATGGAAGCAACTCTCTGAATAAAGTGTGTACAGGTGTAACAAAATTTAGGACAGCAGACCAAAACAACAGCACACTTTATGCATATGTAGTTAAAATTAATATCAGGCAGAAATCACACATTACTTTTTCAGGACTGTTTAAACATGTGTAGTGTCATTTGTCTTTTTTTTTATGACAACATATACATATAAGTGCATCCATTCACATATCTGGAACAGAGAATGTTTCTTTTATTCATAGAAGCATGTTACTACTGAGTCTACTTTTCCATCGATTGTAGAGGTTAATTTAACTGTTGCATTTGACTGCTGATAGATTTTTAGTTCTTTAGTCTCCAATTAGTTATGCTGTGAGATTTCATAACAGGTTCAAATGTCTCACTTCTTTGAGGGCACAGATTTTCAGTGCTTTTGGAAGCACCTATCTCCACAGAAGAATCCCCACCCTGAGTATTTCTTATCAATGGTCCAGTCCTCCTGGAAGACTGTAGGGCTTCTTCACCATGACCATTGGCCTCCTAGAGGGATTCCATGTATGGAAACTTGCTCCCACACTCCAAAACCTAAAACCTACTTGAGTATTAATGCATTTTTTCTCTCGCACTGTATCCTGTGTCTTTGATCTTTCCATTCTCGGTGGTTTAAATGTATAATTAGTTATAAGCCTCTTAAGACGTATGCTGATTTGCCCCCATGCCCACCTAAGTTTGAAGGTGGAGTAATAGAGGCTAATGCAGTTTCATGACTTTGGTAGAGCCCTGGGTTGGAATTGTTGCCCTGATTCTGTATAATCTTAGGCAAATCACTTGCTCTTCCAGATTATCAGATTTTGTTCTTTTTTTTTTTTTTTTCTTTGTAAAATGACAGCTTTGGAATCTGTGTTCGCAGAGATTTTTTTTTTCCTAACTCTTCCCTTGCTCACCTGATCTGTGAAGGATGATCATTTGTATGAAACTACTTCAGATGCGATGCTGACGCTTCATGCCAGTCTAAGATTAAAAAACAACAAAGACGCTAATGTATCTTATTAGCATGTCGTTCTCCCTACTGACATTGTAAGCTCCTTTATACTTAGCAAAGTGTTGGTCACATAGTTAGTGTTATGGATTGAACGGTGTTCCCCCCAAAATGGTGTCAGCTTGGCTAGGCCATGATTCCCAGTATTGTGTGGTTGTCTTTCATTCTGTGATCTGATATAATGATCCTATGTGTTGTAAATCCTTACCTCTATGATGTTAATGAGGCAGGATTAGAGGCAGTTATGTTAATGAGTCAGAGCACAATCTACAGGATTAGATTGGATTTGAGTTAATCTCTTTTAAGATATAAAAGAGAAACAAGTAGAGAGAGGGACCTCCGACCACTGAGAAAGAACATCTGGGAGTGGAGCACGTTTTTTGGAACTGGGGAACTCCTAGATCCAGGGTAAGATTGATGACAAGGACATTCCCCCAGAGCCAACAGAGAGAGAAAGCCTTCCCCTGGAGCTCTCACCCTGAATTCGGACTTCTAGCCTGCTTGTGGTATTTCTGTAATAGCAGCACTAGATAACTAAGATAGTTAGCTTTGAATAAATATTTGTTTAACTAAGAGAAAAAAGATGTACACTGATTTGCTCTACTTGGTTCAACACCATTCTCAGGTATAATTAACTGCTCTTCAATGTTCAAGTATATTCAGATAACTAAAGATCTTTTTTTAAATTGTACTCTAGATGAAGGTTTACAGAACAAAAGAGCTTCTCATTAACCAATAGACATATTGTTTTGTGACAGTGGTTACGAACCCCACGACATGTCAACACTCTCTTCTCGACCTATTACTATGTTTCCTGTCCCCCTCTGCCTTCTGGTCATTGTCCCCGGGCTGTTGTGCCCCATTAGTCTTGTTCTGTTTTATGGGGCTGTCTAATCATTGGCTGAAGGGTGAACCTCAGGAGAGACTTAATTACTGAGTTAAAAAGGTGTCTGGGGGCTATACTCTTGAGGTTTCTCTAGTCTCTGTCAGGCAAGTAAGTTTGGCCTATTTTTGTGAGTTAGAATTTTGTTCTACATTTTTCTCCAGCTCTGTACAAGACACTCTATTGTGATCCCTGTCAGAGCAGTCAGTGGTGGTAGCCGGGCACCATCTACTTGTACTAGACTCAGTCTGGTGGAGGCCTTGGTAGCTGTGATCCGTTAGTCCTTTGGACTAATCTTTCCTTTGTATCTTGTTTACTTCATTCTCCCTTGCTCCTGAAGGGATGAGACCAGTAGAGTATCTTAGATGGCTGCTCACAGGCTTTTAAGACCCCAGACGCTACTCACCAACATAGAATGTAGAACATTGTCTTTATAAACTGTGTTATGCCAACTGAGCTAGATGTTCCTTGAGACCATGGTCCCCACAGCCCTCCTCCCAGCAGTTTGGTCCCCCAGGGAGTTTGGATTTGTCTATGGAGCTTCCACGACCTTTCCTTGTACAAGTTGTGCTGGCTTCCCCAGTATTGTGTACTGTCTCACCCTTCACCAAAGATACCACTTATCTACTGTCTATTTAGTATTTCCCCCAACGCCTACCGTCCATCGTAACCAACAAAGATTGTTACATTTTGTGTGTAAACTTTTTCATGAGTTTTTACAGTAGTGGTATCATATGATATTTGTCCTTTTGTGATTGACTTATTTCACTCAGCCTAATGCCCTCCAGATTCATACATGTTATGAGATGCTTCAAAGATTCATCACTGTTCTTTATTGTTGCATAATACTCCATTGTGTATATTTACTATAGTTTGTTTATCCATTCAACTGTTGATGGGCATCTAGGTTGTTTCCATCTTTTTGCTACTGTGAACAATGCTGGATGAACATGGGTGTGAATATGTCTATTCATGTGATGGCTCTTATTTCTCTAGGATACATTCCTAGTAGTGGGACTGCTGGATCGTATGGTATTTCTATTTCTAGCTTTCTAAGGAAGAGCCATACCATTTTCCAAAATGGTTGTATCATTTTGCATTCCCACCAGCAGTGCATAAGGGTTCAAATCTCCCTGAAGCCTCTCTAACGTTTATTATTTCCCGTTTTATGATTCGTGCCAGTAATGCCAGGGTGAGATGTTATCTCATCGTGGTTTTGATTTGCGTATCTCTAATGACTAGTCACCGGGAGCATTTCCTCATCTGTCTATCGGCTGCTTGAATGTCTTTTTTTGTAAGTGTCTGTTCATTTCCTTTGCCCACTTAATTGGATTATTTGTCTTTTTCTTGTAGAGGTGTTGGATTTTCTTGTAGATTTATAGATTAGACCTTTGTCTGACTTGCAATGTCCAAAAATTATTTCCCAGTCTGTAGGTTGTCTTTTTACTTTTTTGGTGAAGTCTTTTGATAAGCATAAGTGTTCAATTTTAGAAGATCCCAGTTAGCTAGCTTATCTTCTGGAGATTGTGTGTTGTTGGCTATGATTTGTATCCTGTTAATGTTGTGTATTACAGCCTCTAGCGTTGATCCTATTTTTTCTTCTATGAACTTTACAGGTTTTGGCTTTATATTTAGGTCTTTGATCCATTTTGAATTAGTTTTTGTATATGGTGTGATGTATGGGTCCTGTTTCATTTTTTTTGCAGATGGACATCCAGTTTTGCTAGCACACCATTTGTTGTTAAAAAGACTGTTCCCCATTTGATGGACTTTGGGCCCTTGTCAAAGATCAGGTAACTGTAGGTGGATGGATTTACATCTGGGTTCTCAATTCTGTTCCATTGATCAATGTACCTCTCATTGTACCAGTACCAGGCTGTTTTGACTACCGTAGCTGTTCTGAGTCAGGTAGTGTGAGTCCTCCTACTTTATTCTTCTTCTTCAGTAGTGCTTTACTTATCCGGGGCTTCTTCCCTTTCCATATAAAGTTAGTGATTAGTTTTTCCATCTCGTTAAAAAATATTGTTGGTATTTGGATTGGGATTGCATTGTATTTGTATATTGCTTTGGGTAGAATTGTCATTTTCACAATGTTGAGTCTACCAATCCATGAGCATGGTATGTTTTTCCTTTTATGTAGATCTCTTTTGGTTTCTTGCAGTAGTCTTTTGTAGTTTTCTTTGTATAGGTCTTTTACATCCCTGGTTAGATTTATTCCTAAGTGTTTTTTTTTTTTTTTTTTAGGGGCTATTATAAATGGTATTGTTTTCCTGATTTCCTTTTCATCGCTCTCTTTATTGTTGTATAGGAATCCAACTGCTTTTTGTATGTTTATCTTGTATCCTGCTACTCTGCTGAATCTATTAGTTCCAGTAGTTTTCTCATGGAGTCTTTAGAGTTATCTAAAAATAGAGGCAGTTAACTTCTTCATTACCAATTTGGATGCCCTTTATTTCTTTTTCCTGCCTTATTGCTCTAGCTAGGACTTCCAGCACAATGTTAAACAGGAGTGGTGATAAAGGGCATCCTTGTCTTGTTCCTGTTCTCAAGGGGAATGTTTTCAGCCTCTCTCCATTAAGAATGATGTTGGCTGTTGGTTTTGCATAGATGCCCTTTATTATGTTGAGAAATTTCCCTTCTATATCTATTTTATTGAGAGTTTTTATCAGGAATGTGTGTGGGACTTTGTGGAATGCCTTTTCTGCATCAATTGAGATGCTCATGTGATTCTTTTCTTTCTTTTTATTTATGTGGTGGATTACGTTGATTGATTTTGTAATACCGAACCATCCTTGCATACCTGGTATGAATCCTACTTGTTGGGGTGTATTTTTTTTTTTTATATGATGCTGAATTCTATTGGCTAGAATTTTGTTGAGAATTTTTGCATCTATATTCATGAGAGATATTGGTCTGTAATTTTCTTTTTTGTGGTATTGTTGCCTGGTATCAGGGTTATGCTGGCTTCATAGAATGAACTCGGAAGTGTCACTTCCTTTTCTACGTTCTGAAATTGTTTGAGTAGTACTAGTATATGATCTTCTCTGAATATTTAGTAGAATTCTCCAGTGAAATCATCTGGGCCAGGGCTTTTTTTGTCAGAGTTATTTTTTAATTACCTTTTCAATCTCTTCTGTTGTTATATGTCTGTTCAGATTTTCAACATAACTTTGTTGTAGTTTGGGCAGGTAGTGTGTTTGTAGAAATTTATCCATTTGCTCTAGGTTTTCAAATTTGTTGGAATAAAATTTTTCATAATACTCTGTTATGATCCTTTTTATTTCAGTTGCGTCTGTTGTAATGTCGCCCATTTCATTTCTTATTTGGTTTATTTGCGTCTTCTCCTGTTTTTCTTTTGTCAATCTGGCTAGTGGTTTGTCGATTTTGTTGATTCTTTCAAAGAGCCAACTTTTGGTTTTGTTGATTCTTTCTATTGTTTTTCTATTCTCTATTTCATTTATTGCTGCTCTGGTCTTTATTATTTCCTTTGGTGGCAGTGGGCTTTTTTTGCTGTTCTCTTTCTATTTGTTTGAGTTGTGTAGTGAATGTTTTGATTTTGTCCCTTTCTTCTTTTTTGACGTGTGCATCCATTGCTATAAATTGTCCCCTGAGGACTGCCTTTGCAGTTTCCCAGAAGTTTTGGTGTGACGTATTTTCATTCTTGTTTGATTCTAGGAATTTCTTTATTCCATCTCTGATTTCTTCTATTACCCAGTGGTTTGTAAGCAGGGTGTTATTCAGTTTCCATGTAATTGATTATTTTCCCGTGCTCTTTCTGTTGTTAATTTCTACCTTGATGGCATTGTGGTCAGAGAAGATACTTTGTAT
>NW_004444331.1:61302-69748 GCF_000243295.1 Trichechus manatus latirostris
GGCATTGTGGTCAGAGAAGATACTTTGTATAATCTCAACATTTTGGATTTTGTTGAGGGTTGCTCTGTGGCCTAAGACGTGGTCTATTCTGGAGAACATTCCATGTGAATTGGAAAAGAATGTGTACTTTGTAGCTGTTGGATGGAGTGTTCTATATATGTCTATGAGGTCAAGTTGGTTGATTGTGTGCATTAGGTCTTCTGTATCTTTGCTGAGTTTCTTTCTAGATGTTCTACCATTTACTGAGAGAGATGTGTTGAAGTCTCCTACTATTATTGTGGGACTGTCAATTTCTCTTTTCAGTGCTATTAGAGTTTGTTTTGTGTATTTTGGAGCCCTGTTATTGGGTGTGTAGATGTTTACTATGGTTATGTCTTCATGATAGATCATCCCTTTAACCACTATACAGTGCCTTTCTTTGTCTTTTATGGTGGATTTTGTTTTAAAGTCTATTTTATCTTAGATTAGTATTGCCACTCCTGCTCTTTTTGATAACTGTTTGGTTGATATATTTTTTTTGTCCTTTGATATTTAATAAATTTACGTCTTTGTTTCTAAGGTGTGTCTCTTGTAGACAGCATACTGATGGATCTTTCTTTTTATCCATTCTGTCACTCTCTGTCTCTTTATGGGTGCATTTAGGACATTTACATTCAGTGTAATTATTGATAGGTGTGAGTTTACTGCTGTCATTTTGTAGTGCTTTTTTGTGGTGCTGAAGTTTTCTTTGTTCTTCTTACTCTCCTGTGCTGAATTCATTTTGTTTGTGGATTTTTTTAAATTTCTTTTGTTTTTCTATGTTTTGTTTTTACTGAGATTTGATGTTTCTTTATTTTGATGAGTAGGTTTGCTAACTTTCTTTGTGATTACCTTGAAATTTACCCTTATCTTCGTAGGTTTGAACCAGTTTATTACTTTGTATCACCTTGCCTTCCTCTCCATTAGAAGATTCTACACCTACACCATTTGTTCCCTCTTTTATTGTTCTGATATTGTTGCCATTTACAGGTTAACCTCACTGGTTTCCTGTTGTAATTCTTTTGGTTTTGGATGGTCCTTCAGAGTTCATCTCCTAGGTTGGTATCTGGCTGGTATCTTCCTGCATCTTAGATTCAGCCTATGGTCTGATGTTGTTTGTTCTCAGACGAAGGGACTCTCTGTAATAATTCTTGTAAGTTTGGTTTGGTTTTTACATATTCCCTCAATCTCTGTTTATCTGGAAGTGTCCTAATTTCACCATCATATTTGAATGAGAGTTTTACAGGATATATTATTCTTGGCTGGCAATTTTTTTCTTTCAATATATGTCATCCCATTGCCTTCTTGCCTGCATGGTTTCTGCAGAATACTCAGCACTTAGTCTTACTGTTTTTCCTCTGTATGTGATTTTTCATTTTTCTCCAGCTGCTCTCAGGATTCTTTGTCTTTGGTTTTAGTGAGTGTGATTGTATGCCTTGGTGATTTTCTTTTGGGGTCTATCCTACATGGGGTTCATTGAGCTTCTTGGATGGTCAGCTTTTCATCTTTCATGATATTGGAGAAGTTTTCTGTCAGCAATTCTTCAATGATCCTCTCAGTGTTTTCTGTTTTCTCCCCCTGTTCTGGAACTCCAATCACTTGCAAATTTTTCTTTGGATTGTATCCCACATAATTCTCAGGGTTTCTTCATTTTTCTTCTTTTTTCTGATTTTTTCCTCAGAGTGTATCCAAGTGTTTGCCCTAAGTTTCACTGATCCTGTCTTCCATCGTTTCACACTTGCTCCTCAACCCTTCTATTACACTGTCCATTTCTGAAATGTTGTTGTTTATCTTTTGTATTTCTAATTGCTTTTGTATGATTTCTTGTTGTGAATTTACTTTGGGATTTTTTTCCCTGTATTAGTTTCCTGAATTCTCCCATTTTTTGTCTGTATTTTCCATGAATTTTTCTGCCTTTTCTATACATTTTTCTATTTTTCCTCATTTTTTTCTGCTTTTTGCTTCAACTCTTGGATAGCAGTGAACGTTAGAGATTTGAATTTTCTATCAGGTAGTTCTAGTGCCTTTTTTTCTACTGTAAAGTCACCTTGTGTTTTATTTTGGACACCTACTGGAACCATCCTGTCCTGTTTTTTATAGGTTTTGATATTGTCTGCTGTCTTCGGGACATTCAGTAGTTATTTTCCTCGTTTATTGATTGTAGATTTGTTTGTTTTGTCCTGCTTTTTTGTTTTAATTGGTTATGTCTGAACAAGATTACTGTGCATTCTTTGTTGTTTGCTCACCTGTAGACATCATATTTTTTGCCTCCTTTCCAATGAACAGGGTCAGTTGCTCAGCCATGGTGCATCAGGGCAGGTCCAGCTGAAGGGGAGTTGCTGGGATGGGTTGTTTGTGGCAAGTACTAAGGACAACAGGGCATCCCAGGAATCAGTGCAGGGAAGTATACGGTATGCCTTGCCTGTACTGCTCAGGGGTGTGATGTTCAGTGCACAGTGCAGGTAGGCAAGGGGTGGGGAGATTGTGATCTGTGGAGCTAAGATGGGTACGGGAAAGAGGAAAGGAAAGAGAAACAGGAGCCCAAAATAAAGTAACAAACCAAAAAGAGTGCTGAGGGAGCTTGTCATTGGTGTGGAGAGATGAGAGACTGAGAAGTGGAGAAAAACAAAAAAGGTGCAGGAAAAATAATTACATAAATAAAAATTAGAAAGGAAATAAAAGAATAAAAGCCCCCAGGGATCCCACTGGTGTGGCTGCAAAGACTGGGGAAGAGGCTCCCAAGCTGCAAAGTACAGCCTGACTAGAAGGGGTACAGGTGTCACACAGCACCAGGTATTCAGGAGACAGGAGGAGAAGGTGAGTATAGACAGACAAGAAACTGAGAAATGAAGAAAGACAACAATGGAAAAAGAGAGAAAAGAAAACAAACAAAAATATCCAAAACACAACACAGAAAAAACCAAAACAAAACAAAGAAACAAAAAAAGAAATGCCCCCAGAGATACCACTTTGCAGCTGCACAGACTGAGGATGAAGCTCCGAAGCTGTGCAGTATAGCCCGGCTAGAAGGGGCTCCCAAACTGAGAAAAGAAAAAGAAAACAGACAAAGAAACAAATCAAAACTAACAAAAAGAAAAGCTCTGGGGACCCCACCAGAATGGCAGAGTGGGCCAGGAAGCAATTCCACACTCGAGTTTTGTTTCACAGCCTTTCAGGAAGAAGCAAAGATGGCACAGGGAGCCAAGTATTGTCGAGAAAGGAGGGGAAGGTGGTGAGATGTATGGAAGAAACCAAAAGAAGCAGAAAAGGCAACATCAGCAACAAACACATGGCACTCAAGGAGCCGGCCAGTGTGGGCTGGTGGAATCCAAGTGGCAAAGGGCTGAAGCCAGTGCCTCCTGGCCAAGAGACTGTGGCTGCAGGAATCAGAGGAGGCTGAGTGGGAGGGAAGAAGGGCGGAGGCTGGGAAAACATATATTGCTGGTTACCAGTTTATCTGTCTCCTGCTGGGAGCTCGGTGAAGCTGCTTTCCCATACTCCCTGTTCACCAGTCTCCAGCAGGAGTCCAAGATGGCGAATCCGTGCTGCGTTAGCTGATGGGGACCTCTGCACATATCTCTGCTGGCTCTCTGTTCTCTATCAGTTTCTTATTCCATTCAGTGCTTGGCTGGGTTCTTCATCTCTTCATTTGATGCTTAGGGTTTCAGGATTGACATTTGACTCTGTTTGACTAAGTTTTTCTGGTCTTTAGCATGGACGGATGGCGTGGTGCTTCTGTCTATAGTGCCATGTTGGCTTCTTAAGTTGTTTAAAATCTTACAATTTTGTAAAAGGCTATTAAAAACTTTATTTCCTTACCAGAAACAATAATTCTATAAAACAATGAAACATCCAGTGTTCTTAATAACAGTTATTGTGTAAATATGCAAAATTTGTAAATTTGATAGAGTCGCAGATGAAAGGCATTTATTATTAAGTGTGAGATTTGAAGTGTTATTTTAGTCAAATTCTATAGAATCCCATATCAAAAGTAAAATATAACAATGAAAACTCATAGATATCTCAACCTTAATTTTCATCAATATCCTTGACCTATTAAGTCAAAATACAGATTAAAAGAGTAAATAATGGACAAAATTGAACTCATTTGATTCCTCTCCTTCAGCCACATAGTGTCATGAATATGCTAGATAGTAACGCAATTCTTGAAAGAAGAGCATAGATATTGAGAAAAAGCCAAAAGCTTTAAGAGTTGAGTAATGAACATAGGACGTTTTATAGGTAATTATGAAACTTACATCAAACATATCAACTAAGTAGTTACTACTAAATTACAATGAATGTATAATGAATTTAA
Organism: Trichechus manatus latirostris; assembly: GCF_000243295.1. NCBI lineage: Eukaryota > Metazoa > Chordata > Mammalia > Sirenia > Trichechidae > Trichechus > Trichechus manatus. The sequence goes on from NW_004444331.1 coordinate 65,639, forward strand.
ACAATAAAAAACTAAATAATTTCCCCAGTAAACATGTTGAAAGGATCTAAAGACATGCTAAATCTAATCACTGCTCTAAGTGGCTACACTTTACTTGGCATACATTTATAAATGTGTCATTCTGTTATTTTTAAATTATTTCAACTTATAATAATGACTAGATATTTCTGACTTCCTTCCTATAAATATTGGTGACAGCCTGCATATACTCAAAAATTCTTTAGTACTCATCTTCCCATTATACACAATAAATGATATCCATTCTCAGCAATACAACACAGATAGCTATATTTCCTTTCTTAGCTTCGATTTCTATGAAAAACATGACTTGTAAAATGCAACGATGTTTCTCAATATTATTAGTAAAAATTCATTAACAAATTAGTCATTATCTTAATACATATGAGGTAATAAGTTACCTGCTTTAGTAGTTAAGTGGATCTAACAAGTTACAAAATGACTTTTTTTCAGTTTTCATTGAATTTTTTCCCTTTTTATTGTGATTTAGGTGAAATTTTACAGAACAAAATAGTTTCTCATTAAACAGTTAACAAATTGTTTTCTGACATTCTTTGCCAACCCACGTGAGGTGTCATCACTCTCCCCTTCTCCACCCCATGTTTTCTGTTTCCATTCGTCAAGTTTTCCTGTCCCTTCCTGCCTTCTCATCTTTGCTTTTGGGCTGATGTGTCCAATAATCTTGTATACATGATTGAACTATGAAGCATGTCCCTCACGTGTTATTGTTAGCCTTATAAAAAAACAAACCCGTTGCCATCGAGTGGATTCTGACTCATAGCGACCCTATAGAACAGAGTAGAACTGCCCCAGAGGTTTTCCAAGGAGTGGCTGGTGGATTCAAACTGCCGATCTTCTGGTTAGCAGCCAAGCTCTTAACCAGGACTCCTTTCATAATAACAATTTACCCTAAAATACAGCTTCTAGTCTGACCTTGGAGTTTCTGTTTCTTAAAATTGACTGTACATAGATAACTTGTAAAAAGATCACAATGCTTATGGCAAAATGGTCTTTACGAATTAGCTAGACTGTTGTTTAAATTGAACGTGACTTTTAGGGAACCAGTTTCCTCAAGGCCCAAAGTTCAAAAATCATCTCAGTGTGATGGCTTGGGTAGGTCACCTTCATCTGCATGGAAAACAAATCACGGAGATTTGGCTGTTTCTAGCCAATCTGTGAAAAGGTGAAGCTTTCAGTGGTTTTGCCCATTTGTAAGGTTAATATATACTGATGAGTCAGTAATGTTCCTCGGACTCTGGTAGACATGGCTATGGGAGCATGTTTGTCTGTTTTCCCACTTTTGCTTATTCCTTGGACTTGAGCAGATATGGCTGTCTCAGCATGCTTGTCCGTTTCCTACTTTCGCCGCTTTGAACATATGCCGAATAAAACATTTCTTTTTGCTTTACTGAACTTTGTGATGTTTTTACCCTAGAACAGTTAATGGCATAGTCATTGCAGAGATTTCTGACGCTATGAATCCACTTGAACTCGAGGAGACCAGCACTGTGGAGCAGAAGCCAGCAAAGAGAGGAACTATCTTCTTGACCCATGCTTTCACACTCCATGTCCCTTCGACAATGACAGGGTAAGTGCTCTCAGAAAATGAGTTTTGCTTTTTCTTTTTTGTTCTCTTTCTCGTGTTTTGTTTGACATATTTGTTTGGAAAAAATAACTGTTTGATTAAGGAGAACCTTTCTTAAAATTTTTGCTTGATCATTTAGTTAAGAGGGATATTTAGTAACTCTTTTGGTTAACTGCAGTTTAGTATCTGGATAGGGTGTTTGAAACAATAAAGAGGTAATTCTATTTTCAAAGTGCTCTGGGTCACTATAAGCTGCAAAATTTGGGCATGGGTCAACCATTAAAAGCCGTTAGGGAGGTCACCAGTGCTCGTCATGAGCTTTAAAGACTCCCATGACAGGATAAGGTGGTCACAAAACATGCTAGAGCACTAGGCTGCATGCCACCCGAGAGCAAATCCTCGAGAAATGAAGGTATTCATTAGTCTAACTAACTGTCCAAACCCCGTGGCGTTCCTCATTAGGGTTCTTTTTGTGACTCAGAAAGTCTGGAAAACGGTGCTTTGTTTTGCCAAATTTGCAGTGGGAGGTGGAGCTCCTGACTTGTTTTATGAGATTTGCAGGGGGAGGTGACAGCTCCTGACCTCTTTTATGAAACTAGCAGAGGGAAGCGGTAGCTCCTGATCTGTTTTATGAAATTTGCAGGGAGACGTGGTAGCTCTGTACCTGTTTTATGATATAGTTTTTTAATAAATAATCACAATGCTAAAATTAAAATCGTCAATAGCTACTATCAAGTACTTTCCTATTGGAGGAACTAGTATGTTTAAGGTTTGAAATAAGAGACTAGTTTTCTAGCCATCAGAATGAATTAAGTTCAAAAAGAAGAAAAGCAAAAGCTTGAACTTTAGAGCTTAACACCTTTGATTAATGAGCCTGAATTTCCCCCCTGCTACTGAGACGTTGGTTTGGGATTCATGTTTAAAACATTATAAATTCAATATACTAGAAGTAATTTGGAATTTCAGTGACCATTTTGGGAAAATGGGCTTCCATTTGTGTTGTCTTTTCCTCTTTGGGGAACTTTTGCTTGATGCTCAAGTTTTATCAAAAGGTCTGATATTCCTCCATCAGAGGCTGTGGCAAATTAATAAGTTTTATCTAGAACTTGTTTTTTCCATTGAATTGAGTCGATCCCACCAAAAATTTTGTATACACTTTAAGAAACTAGGATCCACGGTTCCGGCAAAATGGCGCTCTAGGCAGAAGCACCACGCCGTCCCTCCACAGCAAAGATCCGAGAAACTAAGCCGAACAGAGAATACAACAATCCTGAAACCCTAAAACATCAAATGAAGAGATAAAAAACTCAGCCAAGCACCAAATGGAGTGAGAAAACTGTCAGAGAATGGAGAGCGAGGAGAGATTCATGCAGAGGTCCCCTACCAGCTAATGCAGTGTGGATCTACCATCTTGGACTCCTAGCAGAGACCAGCAAACAGGGGGTACGAGAAAGCAGCTTCACGGAGCTTCCAGCGGGAGACAAAAAAACAGGTAATTTGCGATATATGCTTTCCCACCCCCCACCCTTCTTGACCCCGACTCGGCCTCCTCTGCTTCCCACGGCCACAGTCTCTTGCCTGGGAAACAGTGGCTGCTTGGATTCCACACATCCGAACGGGTGGCTCTCTGAGTGCCATTTGTTGACTGCTGGTGTTGCTTATTTTCCGCTTCTTTTTATTTCTTCCTTGCCTCTCCCCACCTCCCCCTCCTTTCACATGAGTACCTCGTTCAGTGCGCCATCTTTGCTTTGTCTTGAGGGGCTGCAGAGCACTGGTAATTTGTGATATACGCTTTCCCACTCTTTACCCTTCTTCACCCTCACTCGGCCCCCTCTGCTTCCCATGGACTCAGTCTATTGTCCAGAAACACCAGCCCTCACTAGCTGGCTCTCTGAGTGGCATTTGTTGGCTGCTAGTGTTGCTTTTTTTTTCTGCTTCTTTTGATTTCTTACTTGCCTCTCGCCAACTCCCCCACCCTTCGCTCAAGTACCAGGCTCCGTGCGCCATCTTTGCTTCTTCCTGAGGGGCTGCCGAGCTCCTTTTGAGTGTGGAGCTGTTTCCCGGTTTGGGCTGCCACGCTGGTAGGATCCCAGGGCTTTTGTTTGTTTGTTTGTTTTGAATTGTTTGTTTTCTTTTCCTTTTCTTTAGTTGGGAGCCCTTTCTGGCCAGGCTGAGCTGCGTGGCAGGGAGACTCCCCTTCCGCTTCCACAGACGTGCAGAGGGATCCCTGAGGGCAATTCTTTTTATGTTAGATTTTTTTTTTCCTGTTTCTTTGGGGGCCTTTCTTGCTTTTATTTTTTTAATTTGTTTTGTTTTCTTTTTCCCTTTTTGTCTTTCTTCATTGCTCAGTTTCTCTTCTCTCTATATCTTCCTTCTCTTTCTGTTCCCTGAATACCTGGTGTTGTATACCTCTACGCCTTCTAGCCAGACTGTACTGCAACACCTGAGAGCGACTTCCCCAGACCTCATAGCTGCACCGGTGGGATCTCTGGGAACTTTGCAGTTCT
>NW_004444331.1:76538-80385 GCF_000243295.1 Trichechus manatus latirostris
GTTAACCAGTGTCATAAAACAACATGTGTACTACTGTTTCATGAGAAACTATTTGTTCTGTAAGCCTTCACCTGAAGTACAATTAAAAAAAAAAAAAAGAAACTAGGATCCCCATATTCAGGTTTTGTGTGGTATTTTCCAGTGAGTTTATGTGGTCTTTCTGTCTTCTTTTGTTCTATGAGTTTGCTTCTGGTCAGAGCGTTGTGTCTTAGTTTCTGTCTTGTATTAGATTGGAGGCTAAGGTTGACATTTGCTAGTTTTAGAAAGTCGGTTCTTTCCTCGTCCATAAAAAAACTGTCTTCTATCTTATGATTTAGAATTTTGGTAGCTACTTGGAGAAAGTTTGATATAAATTGGTTTATTTGAAAAGTACACTGTCAGTCTTAAAAGTGAAACCTTTCTAAGTAACAAGCTAGATAGTATATGAAATGTGTTTTATTTGGAAAAAAGGATAATTTTGTCTTAAAGTAAAGCTAACAGTTCCAGAATGGGAAAAGGAAAGCATAGGACAAGCCTGGGGGGAGAAAAGGCTAGCCAAGAATTGATAGATTCATTTACAAAATTGCTAAACAGCTTTGGTTTTTACTGGGTAGATAAAGAGAAAGTAAATCTGTTTACAAAGAGAATAGTAAAAGGGAAAGAAATTAGTTGTCTTTTACCATTCAAAATGCCTAGATGAATTTAAACGTATGTAAAAGAATTGGAATGACCTAATCTCGTCTTCTATGAGTCAAGAGAGTGAGGGCAGTGTAAGATCAGGACTCCCCAGTCCCCAATCTCTGAAGTCATATAGCTATAAGGAAGCTTTTGGAAGTCCCTTTCCAACTAGGTGGAGACATTTTTTAAGACAAAAGAAAATAAGAAAAAGTTACTGTCTTACTGTACTTATCAGAAATTGGATGGATCCCAATCATAAAAGAACTGTAAACAAGTTCTTTCTATTGTAGGAGAACTGTAAAAAAAAAAAAAAAATAGAGATCACAATGAGACACACCTGAAATGGCCTGGGAAAATATTTCCAACCCTTGCCAGAGCCTTAACTTTATATCCATATCAATGAATTGGTCAGCTGAGCAGAGACTTTTGTGATTTCCAAAGCCAGTTGATAAAATCTTTACGGGCTAAAATTAGACTGGGAAAAATATGGGAAATTGTAAAAGTTAAATGAAAATTTAGAATATTTAAACAGACTTCAGTTCAACAGTTATGTTTTATGGTATGCAGGCTTAAAATAATTTTCAAGACTTTTTAGGTGACTTACCAATTAAATTGAGTTATAGATACTTGTCACAATTTAGGTTTATATACTTTTGCTTTTTACGACACAAAAGAATGTATATATATATATATTTAGGTCTGCTAATGAGTGTGTTCATTTTTGCCATTTTAAAGGGAAGTACTTTAAGAGATCTCCCGTGTGTCTGTCAGTTTGTCATACTGTGGCGGCTTGCATGTTGCTGTGATGCTGGAAGCTATGCCACCAGTATTCAGATACCAGCAGGGTCACCCATGGTGAACAGGTTTCTCCTGAGTTTACAAACTAAGACAAAGTAGGAAGGACAGGTGGTCTACTTCCTAAAAGAATTAGTCAGTAGCAAAACATTGTCTGATATAATGCTGGAAGATGAGCTCCCCAGGTTGGAAGGCACTCAAAAGACAACTGGGGAAGAGCTGTTTCCTCAAAAAAGAGTTGACCTTAATGACGTGGATGGAATCAAGCTTTCAGGACCTTCATTTTCTGATGTGGCAAGACGCGAAATGAGAAGAAACAGCTGTAAACATCCATTAATAGAGCCTAGAATGTACAAAGTATGAATCTAGGAAAATTGGAAATCATCAAAAATTAAATGGAATGCATAAACGTTGATATCCTAGGCATTAGTGAGCTGAAATGGACTGGTATTTGTCATTTTGAATCAGAAAATCATATAGTCTACTATGCCGGGAATGATAACTTGAAGAGGAATGGCGTTGAAGTTTATCTTCAAAAGAACATTTCAAGATCTATCCTGAAGTAAAACACTGTTGGTGATAGGATAAAGTCCATAAGCCTACAAGGAAGACCAGTTAATATGACTATTATTCAAATTTACCCACCAACCACTAAGGCCAAAGAAGAAGAAATTGAAGATTTTTACCAACTTCTGCAGTGTGAAATTGATCGAACATGCAATCAGGATGCATTGATAATTACTGGTGATTGGAATGTGAAAGTTGGAAACAAAGAAGGATCGGTAATTGGAAAATATGGCCTTTGTGATAGAGATGATGCCAGAGATCGCATGATTGAATTTGCACGACCAACAACTTCTTCATTGCAAGTATCTTTTTTTACCAACATAAACAGTCACCTTCCTAGATGGAATGCACAGGAATCAAATAGACTACATCTGTGGAAAGAGACGATGGAAAAGCTCAATATCATCAGTCAGAACAAGGCCAGGTACCAACTGCAGATCAGACCATCAATTACTCATATGTAAGTTCAAGTTGAAACTGAAATAAATAAGAACATGTCCACAAGAGCCAAAGTATGACCTGGAGTATATCCCACCTGAATTTAGAGACCATCTCAAGAATAGTTTGACACGTTGAACACCAATGACTGAAGACCAGACGAGTTGCGGAATGACTTCAAGGGCATCACGCATGAAGAAAGCAAGAAGTCATTAAAAAGACAGGAGAGAAAGAAAAGACCTAAATGGATGTCAGAAGAGTAACGTCAAGTAGCTAAAGCAAAAGGAAAAAATGATGAAGTAAAAGAGCTGAACAGAAGATTTCAAAGGGCAGCTCGAGAAGACAAAGTAAAGTATTATGATGACAAGTGCAAAGACCTGGAGATATAAAACTAGAAGGGAAGAACACGCTCTGCATTTCTCAAGCTGAAAGAACTAAAGAAAAAAATTTAAGCCTCAAGTTGCAATACTGAAGGATTCTATGGGGAAAATATTAAACGACCCAGAAAGCATCAAAAGAAGATGGAAGGAATACACAGAATACCAAAAGGAATTAGTCAACATTCAAATATTTCAGGAGGTAACATATGATCAGGAACTGATGGTACTGAAGGAAGAAGTCCAAGTTGCTCTGAAGGCATTGGTGAAGAACAGGGCTCCGGGAATTGATGGAATACCAATTGAGATGTTTCAACAAACAGATGTAGCTCTGAAAGTGTCCACTCGTCTATGCCAAGAAATTTGGAAGACAGCTACCTGGCCAACTGAGTAGAAAACATCCATATTTATGCCTATTCCCAAGAAAGGTGATCCAAACGAAAGCAGAAATTATTGAATGATATCATTAATATCACATGCAAGCAAAATTTTGCTGAAGATCATTTAAAAGCAGCTGCAGCCGTATGTCAACAGGGAATTGTCAGAAATTCAAGCCGGATTTAGAAGAGGATGTAGAACCAGGGATATCACTGCTGATGTCAGATGGATCCTGGTTGAAAGCAGAGAATACCAGAAAGATGTTTACCTGTGTTGTATTGACTATGCTAAGGCATTCAACTATCTGGATCATAAAAAATTATGGATAACATTGCAAAGAATGGGAATTCAGGAACACTTAATTGTGCTCATGAGGAATCTGTACATGGATCAAGAGGCAGTTCAAACAGAACAAGGAGATACTGCATAGTTTAAAGTCAGGAAAGGTGTGAGTCAGGGTTGTACACTTTCACCATACTTATTCAATCTGTATGCTGAGCAAATAGTCTGAGAAGCTGGACTATATGAAGAATGCAGCATCAGGATTGGAGGAAGACTCATTAACAACCTGTGATATGCAGATGACACAATCTTGCTTGCTGAAAGTGAAGAGGACTTGAAGCACTTACTGATGA
>NW_004444331.1:80848-177031 GCF_000243295.1 Trichechus manatus latirostris
TTCCATCTGCCTGGAAGTCCTCTCCTTGCCCCTAGAACCCTGTTGCATCTGGCAAAGTCTCCCCTCCACCGCCGCACCACATCATGCTGCCACCTTGTGTGATTCTTGTCTACTATCAAAAAAAAAAAAACCATTGCCGTCGAGTTGATTCTGACTCATAGCAACCCTATAGGACAGAGTAGAACTGCCACATAGAATTTCCAAGGAGTGGCTGGTGGATTCAAACTGCCAACCTTCTGGTTAGCAGCCAAGCTCTTAACCACTGCACCACCAGGGCTCCTTGTCTACTATAAACCAAAAAATAAACCAAACTCATTGCCTTTGAATTGATTCTGACTCACAGCGACCCTTTAGGACAGAGTAGAACTGCCCCTTAGAGTTTCCAAGGAGCAGCTGGTGGATTCGAACTGCCAACCTTTTGGGTACCAGCCGTGGTTCACTATAACTCTTAACCACTAAGTCACAAGTGCTCCTTATATATATATAGAGAGAGAGAGAGATTTATCTCAAGGAAATAGCTCTCACTGTTGTAGAGGCTGGCAAGTCCCAACTCCGTTGGTCAGGCATCAGACGTCAGGCTGGTGCCTCTCCTGACTCAAGTAGCTGCATGTGCTGATGAACCCAAGATCCACAAGTCAGACGGAAGGCTGCTGTTCCAAGTCCCAAGAACTGGAGGTCATATGCTGATGAGCCAAATGCAGGATCCAGAGTAGAGCAAAAGCCAGTGAGATTTGCCAGAAAGTCCTCATATATTGGATGTAGTCCACACCCCCAAGGAAATGCCCTTTCAACTGATACTCATAACAGATCACATGGCGGTGATCACATTATATCAGATCTCATCATGGAGGTGATTACATCATTATATGACTGCCAAACTATATCATAACTGCCAAACCACTGAGAATCATGGCCCAGCCAAGCTGACACACAACCTTAACTATTACAAGCAGCTAGGGAGACAGTGAGAGAGACTATAGCACATTGATGTATACAGCAGACTCATTCGTTTCCTGTCCTACTGCCACATATTTTTGTGACTGTGCTAAACAGAATGCAATGCTGGAAAGAAGGGCATAGATATTGAGGAAAAACCAAATAGCTTCAAACGTTGAGTAATGAGCATAGGACATTTCTTTTATAGGAAATTTTGAAACTTACATCAAACATATCAGCTAAGTAGTCACTACTAAATTACAATAATGTATAAAGAATTTAAGCAAGTAAAAATTGACAATTTCCCCAGTAAACACGTAGAAGAGATCTAAAGATATATACTAAATCTAATCACTGTTTTCAGTGGCTATTTTATTTGGGATATGTTCATAAATGTGTCCTTCCAAATTTATTTTTTTTAATATTTCAACTTGTAGGAATGATGAGATATTAGTTACATCCTGTCTATGAGTACTCAAGTGATGTTTCCACAAATATTCTTTAGTACTTATCCTCCCATTCTATATGATAAATGATATTCATTCTCAGCAATAAAGCACAGATGGTGTAACTATATTCCTTTCTTAGGCTTGATTTCTTTCTATAAAAAACACATAATTTACAGAATGTAATGATGTTTCCCAATATTATTAGTAAAAATTTTTTTAGCAAAATAATCGTTATCACTGCATACAAGGTAATAAATTAACAGCTTTAAGAGTTAAGTGGATATGTTATAAAAAATGAAAAATTTATCACAGTATTAGCCTAAAATTTAGAAAATAGAGAGTAAATGTCATGCCTCGTGTTGGCTTGCAAGTTTTAAGACCCCAGACACTATGCAACGAAACAAACTGGGAGGTAGAACAGAAGCACTAATCACGTATTAGGCCAATTAACTGGGATGTCCCATGTGACCATGACCCTAAACTTCCAAAGAAACCAAATCCCATGAGGTGTTTGGTTGTAAATAACCATATCAGTAGCTACCCTTTTTGTTGTTGTAAATATATCTATCACACAACTTTTGTCAATTCAACTTTTTATAGGTGTACAACTTATTGACAGCAATTACAATAATCAACTGTGCAACCCTACCCTTAATGCATTATTTCCATCACTGTTAACTCCCCTTTTCCCCCTCCTTCAGCCCCTGGTAACCACTAATAAACTTTGTTCTGTATACATTTGTCTTTTCTTGTCTTTTTGTATAAGTGAGGTCATACAATATTTATCCTTTTGTGATTGGCTTATTTCGCTCACCATAATGTCTTCAAGCTCCATCCACATTCTAGCTTGTATCAAGGCTTCATTTCTCCTATTGGCTGAGTAGTATTCTATTGTACGTATGTATACATTTTGTTTATCCATTTATCTATTTATCTGTTGGTGGACATTTAGGTTGTTTCCACCTTTTGGCTATTGTGAATAGTGCCTCAGTAAACATCGGTGTACAAGTCTCTGTTAGAGTCTCTGCTTTCAAGTCTTCTGGGTGTATACTTAGGAGTGGAATTGCTGGGTCATATGGTGGTTCTTCAACATTTCTTCCTTTCACTTTGGCTACTCTATGTCCACAAGCAAGTTTCAGAGTCTCTTCTGACATCCATTTTGTTCTTTTCTTTCTTTCCTGTCTTTTTAATGATCTTTTGCTTTCTTCGTGTATGATCTCCTTGATGTCATTCCACAACTCCTCTGGTCTTTGGTAGTGTTCAGTGCATCAGATCTATTCTTTAGATGCTATCTAAATTCAAGGTTGTACTTTGGCTCTCATGTACTTGTAAATTTTCTTCAGTTTCAACTTGAACTTACATATGAAAAATTGATAGTGTGTTCTGCAGTCAGCCCATGGCCTTGTTCTGACTGATGATACTAGGCTTTTCCATAGTCTCTTTTCACAGATACAGTCGATTTGATTCCTGTGTATTCCATCTGGTGAAGTCCACGTGTATAGTCGCCATTTATGTTGTTGAAAAAGGTATTTGCAAAGAAGAAGTCGTTGGTCTTGCAAAATTCTATATTGTGATCTCCGGCATCATTTCTATCACCAAGGCCATATTTTCCAAATACCAATCCTTCTTTGTTTCCAACTTTCACATTCCAATTGCCAGTAATTATCAACGCATCTTGATTGCATGCTTGATCAATTTCAGACTGCAGAGGTTGGTAAAAATCTTCAATTTCTTCATCTTTGGCCTTAGTGGTTGCTGTGTAAATATGAACAATAGTCTTATTAACTGGTCTTCCTTGTAGGTATATGAATATTATCCCATCACTGACAGCATTGTACTTCAGGATGGAACTTGAAATGTTCTTTCTGACGATGAACTCAATGCCATTCTTCTTCAATTTGTCATTCCCGGTGTAGTAGACCAGATGATTGTCTGATTCAGAATGGCCAATACCAGTCCATTTCAGCCCACTAATGTCTAGAATATTGATGATTATGCATTCCACTTCATTTTTGAAGATTTAAAATTTTCCTAGATTCATATTTTGGACATACCACATTCCAATTATTAATGGATGTTTGCAGCTGTTTCTTCTTATTTTGAGTCACGCCACATTAGCAAATGAAGGTCCCGAAAGCTTGACTCCATCCATGCCATTAAGGCCAACTCTACTTTGAGGAGGCAGCTCCTGCCATTCATATTTTGAGTGCCTTCCAACCTGAGGGGCTCATCTTCTGGCATTACATCAGACAATCTTCTGCTACATTTCATAAGGTTTTCACCAGCTAATTTTTTTCAGAAGTAGACTGCCAGGTCTTTCTTTCTAGTCTTAGTCTGGAAGCTCAGCTGAAAACCTGTCCATCATAGGTGACCCTGCTGGTATTCGAATACCAATGGGATAGCTTCCAGCAAAACACAAGTCAAAGAGATGAACAGAAGATTTCTAAGAGTGGCTAGAGAAGACAAAGTATTATAATGAAACGTGCAAAGACCTGGAGATAGAAAACCAAAAGGGAAGAACACACTCAGCGTTTCTCAAGCTGAAAGAACTGAAGAAAAAAAATTCAAGCCTCAAGTTGCAATTTTGAAGGATTCTATGGGGAAAATGCTAAACAACGCAGGAAACATCAAAAAAAGATGGATGGAATACACAGAGTCACTGCACCAAAAAGAATTCATCGACATTCTACCATTTCAGGAGGTAGCATACGTTCAAAAACCAGTGGTATGGAAGGAAGTGGTCCAAGCTGCACTGAAAACGTTGGCAAAAAACAAGGCTCTAGGAACTGCATTGGAACACCAATTAAGATGTGTCAACAGATGCAGTGCTGAAGTGCTCACTCGTCTATGCCAAGAAATTTGGAAGACAGCTACCTGGCCAACCGACTGGAAAAGATCTATATGTATGCCTATTCCAAAGAAAGGTGATCCAACGGAAATTACTGAAAAATATCATTAATATCACAAGCAAGTAAAATTTTGCTGAAGATCATTCAAAAGCAGTTGCATCAGTACATTAACTGGGAATTGTCACAATTCAAGCCGGATTCAGAAGAGGAAGGGGAACAAGGGATATCATTGCTGATGTCAGATGGATCATGGCTGAAAGCAGAGAATACCAGAAAGATGTTTGACTATGCAAAGGCATTCGACTGTGTGGATCATAACAAATTATGGATAACATTGTGAACAAGGAAATACCAGAACACTTAATTGTGTTCATGAAAAATTTGTACTGAGACCAAGAGGTGGTCATTTGAACAGAACAAGAGTTCTGTGTGGTTTAAACTCAGGAAAGGTGTGCGTCAGGGTTGTATCCTTTCATCATACTTATTCAATCTGTGTGCTGAGCAAATAATCCGAGCAGCTGGACTATATGAAGAAGTACGTGGCATCAGGATCAGAGGACGCCTCATTAACAACCTGCAGTATGCAGATGATACAATCTTCCTTGCTGAAAGTGAAGAAAACTTGAAGCACTTACTGACAAAGATCAAAGACCACAGCTTTCAGTACGGATTACACCTCAACATAAAGAAAACAAAAATCCTCACAACTGGACCAATAAGCAACATTATGATAAACGGAGAAAATATTGAAGTTGTCATGGATTTCATTTTACTTGGATCCACAAAGCCCATGGAAGCATCAGTCAAGAAATCAATCGATGCATTGCATTGGGCAATTCTGCTGCAAAAGATATCTTTAAAGTGTTGAAAGTAATGATGTCACTTTAAGGACTAAGGTGCACCTGACCGAAGCCATGGTGTTTTCAATCGCCTCATACTCCTGTGAAAGCTGGACAATGAATAAGACCAAAGAAGAATTCATGCCTTTGAATTATGGTGTTGGTGACGAATATTGAATATACCATGGACTGCCAGAAGAATGAACACATCTGTGTTGGAAGAGGCGAGGATGGCGAGCCTTCAGCTCACATACTTTGGACATGTTATCAGGAGGGACCAGTCCCTGGAGAAGGACATCATGCTTGGTAGAGGGTCAGGGAAGAAGAGGAAGACCTTCAGTGAGATGGATTGACACAGTAGCTGCAACAATGGGATCAAGCATAAAGATTGTGGAGATGGCACAGGACCAGGCAGTGTTTCGCTCTGTTGTACACAGGATCTCTATGAATGGGAACTGACTCAATGGCACCCAAAAATAATAACACGGTGGTTCTAGTTGTAGTTTTTTGAGGAACTGCCACACTGTTTTCCACAATGACTATACCATTTTGCATTCCCACTAGCAATGGGGAAGTGTTCCAATTTCCCCACACCCTTGCCAACATTTATTATTTTCAGTTTTATTTTATTTTTTTTAAATCTTAGTCATCCTAGTGGGAGTGAAATTGTATCATTGTGGTTTTGATTTGCATGTCTCTGATGGCTAATGACTCTCAGCATGTTTTCATGTGTTTGGTGGCCATTTGAATGTCCTCTTTGGTGAAATGTCTATTCAAGTCCTTTGCACATTTTATGACTGGGTTACGCTTGCTCCTCACTTATCGACTATCTCGTTTTGCATTACGACAGTGAAAAACCTACTATCTATTTTGCACATTAACGATCCCACCCCCACACACACCCTTGCCGCAAACAGCTCATCCAGGGTGCAAGGAGGGAGGAGTGGCCGCCCCCTGGGTATTTAACCCCAATCTGGAGCTCATGGGGCACTGGACACTCTGACTCCTACCTGCTTGGCCTCCCCTCCTCCTGCTTCTCTCTCCCCAGCTGCCCGCGGCATAGATTTGGATTCCTGTGAGCAGAGTGAGGGCATGACCATGACCACGGCCGATACAGAGGGTCCATGGCCTCCCAGCTGGGAAGGCTGGGGTCGAGGAGGGGAGGCCTGCACAAGAAATCTAAAGTATTTTGCATAACACTGATTTTTGTATAAAGACTTGGTCTTTGGAACCTAACCATGTTTATAAGTGAGGAGTGGGTTTGTCTTTTTGCCACTGTTCGAGTTTAATGTATATTTTGGAAATTAGTTTTCTAGTCTGTAACCTTTATAGAGGGCAGATTGCCAGATCTTTCTCCCAAGGAGCTGCTGGGTGAGTTCAAACCACCAACCTTTAGGTCAGCAGCCGAGCATTAACCTTTGTGCCACTAGGACTCCTTAAACTTCTTACAGAGACCAAATTTCTTTTAAACTTGAAGATTATAGGGGAAAATATCAGCCTAAAGGATTATTAATTTGTTAAAATTTACATATCTGTAAGAGAACTTGCCCCACAAATTCTCATTCTGTAAGTCTAACCAAAATAAACACTAATCAATGGAATTTAAATGAACTAATTACAAGATATCATTACAGACAGAAAGTAAAATGTCTTAGTCATCTAGTGCTGCTCTAACAGAAAGAACAAAGTGGATGGCTTTGACAAAGATAAATTTATTTTCTCACAGTCTAGTAGGCTAGAAGTCCAAATTCAGGGCATCAGCTCCAGGGGAAGGCTTTCTGTCTCTGTCAGCTCTGGAGGAATGTCCTCGTCATCATCAGTTTTCCCCCGGACTAGGAGCTTCTCTGAGCAAGAATTTCGGGTCCAAAGGACACACTCTGCTCCAGGTGCTTCTTTCTCAGTGGCATGGGGTCCCCCAACTCTCTGCTTGCTTCCCTTTCCTTTTATCTCTTATAAGAGATAAAAGGTGGTGCAGGCCACACCCCAGGGAAACTCCCTTTACATTGGATCAGGGATGTGCCCTGGGTAAGGGTGGTGTTACAATCCCACTCTAATCATCTTTAACATAAAATTACAATCACAAAATGGAGGCCAACCACACAATTCTGGGAATCATGGCCAAGCCAAATTTATACACACATTTTTTGGGGGACATAATTCAAACCATGACATAAAACAAATGATTTTTTAAAAAATCTTTTATTTTCTAAGTGTAAAAATTGTCCTTTCAGCTTGAATTACCTCTTTTCTAACAAATTCGTGGGATAGTGTCTTAGTTATCTAGTGGTGATGTAACAGAAATGCCACAAGTGTGTGTCTTTAATGAACAGAAATTTATTTTCTCAGTTTAGGAGGCTAGAAGTTTGAATTCAGGTCACCAGCTCTAGGGGATGGCTTTCTCTGTCAGCTCCAGGGGAAGGTTCTTGCTTCTTTTCAACTTCAATTCCTTGGTCCCTGGTGTTTATGTGGTGTGGCACCTATCTTCCCTATCTGTGCTTTCTTGCCTCTGTGCCTAATCTGCTCCATTTATATCTCAAAATTGATTGGCTTAAGTCACACCCTATACTGATATGGCCTCATTAATATAACAAAGTCCTATTCCCAAATGGAATTACATCAACAGATTAGGATTTACAACTGTGATGTTTAAGGTTGTGTGTCAACTTGACTGGGCCAACATTCTCAATCATTTGGCAGTTATGATGTAGTTTGGCAGCTATATAATTATGTACTCACCTCCATAATGAGATCTGATATAATGTAATCACTTCCATGATGAAATCTGTCATGAGCAGTCAACCAGTTGAAAAGGAGTTTCCTTTGGGGATGTGGCCTGCATCCAATATAGGTGGACTTTCTGGCAAAGCTCACTGGCTTTTGCTCGCTCTGGATCCTGCAGCTGACTCCTGTTCATCTGAACTCTTTTTCTTGGGATTTGAACTAACAGCTTACCTGCTATCTTATCTGCCGATCTTGGGATTCCCTGGACTCTGCACCCTGTGGGCCTGCTGTATGACTTGCCGATCTTGAGTTTGCCAACCATGCAGCTATGTGAGTCAGGAAAATTCTCCAGCCGGACCCACCGACTTGGGACTTTCCAGCCTCTACAATTGTGTGAGCCATTTCCTTGATATAAATCTCTCTAGATACATATTTATATGCTTCACTGGTTTTGCTTCTGTACAGAATCCAGCCTAAGAAAACAATACATATTTCTGAGAGACACAGTTCAACCCATAACAGCAAGTTAGGCTTCTCCAGAACATAAGAAAGAGGAATCAGGGAGATCATGTAAACTAATGAGGTTTATTATACTCACCGTTCCCAGAGACAGGGAGGCACAGAATGCCATTCTGCAGAGCTACACAGGAGGTTGCTCTGAGGACAGGTGCAACAAGTTGGAATTGTAGGAGAGGGCTTATGTAGGGCAACAGGGTGTGGTTAGCTAGGCTTCATAGCCTTTCAGGGGATTAGACATTTTTAATAATTCTGTAGGCTCAGGGGCATAGTAGATGTCCCTAGGTGTTGGGTACCTAGCCCCAGGGCAATTAGAGTGGGTGCGTAGTGTCCTCAGAGTGTGAAAACTTGATAAGAGAATGGATGGAGCATAAACTTAATCAGCTGCTCAAAGGGATGGACTGGTTTCCAGTCAGGACGTAAAACTGTAATGGTTTTGCAACTTCAAACAAAATATTCATTTTGTAAACCCCAGTAACACTGCATAACTGCTCAGCATTCTAGGTAAAACAGAATGACTCTACTTAAGCCCTTTCTTTTCCTATTTTAAAGATTGCTTTAAAATAAAACTGCATAACATATAAATATAACATTAGTGATAAAATGGGGAAATATATCACGTACTGCCTGAAGCAACTCTATAACATTTAGTATTTGTGAAACTTTTTTTGTTTTATTCATTTATGTTCATTAGTTAGGAGGAGTCCCTGGGTGGCACAAATGGTTCAGTGCTTGGCTAATTGAAAGACTGGCAGTTTGAATCCACCCAGAGACACCTAGAAAGAAAAGCCTGGTGAACTACTTCTGAAACATCATAGTAGTTGAAAACCATATAGAGCTCAGTTATTCTGAAATACAAGGGGTTGCCATGAGTCGAAATCCACTCAAAGGCAACTGGTTTGGCTTTTATCTGTCCGTTTACAAGTTGCATTACCCTTTTTTATTACCTTTTCGATCTCTTCTCTTGTTATGGGTCTGTTCAGATTTTAAACATCGCTTTGTTGTAGTTTGGGTAGGTAATGTGTTTCTAGACATTTATCCATTTGCTCTAGGTTTTCAAATTTGTTGGAGTATAGTTTTTCATAATATTCTGTTATGATCCTTTTTACTTCAGTTTGGTCTGTTGTAATGCCACCCATTTCATTTCTTATTTGGGTTATGTGCGTCCTCTCCTGTTTTTCTTTTGTCAGTCTGGCCAGTGGTTTTCAATTTTGTTGATTCTTTCAAAGAACCAACTGTTAGTTTTGCTGATTCTTTCTATTGTTTTTCTATTCTCTATTTCATTTATTTCTGCTCTGATCTTTATTATTTCCTTTCTTCTGGTGGATGTGGGTTTTTTTTTTTTTCTGTTCTCTATTTGTTTGAGTTGTATAGTTAATGTTTTGATTTTGTCCCTTTCTTCTTTTTTTATGTGTGCATCTATTGCTATAAATTGTCCTCTGAGGACTGCCTTTGTTGTGTCCCAAAAGTTTTGGTATGATGTGTTTTCATTCTTGTTTGATTCTAGAAATTTTTTTATTCCATCTCTGATTTCTTCTATTACCCAGTGGTTTGTAAGCAAGGTGTTATTCAGTTTCCATGTAATTGATTTTTTTTCCTTGCTCTTTCTGTTGTTAATTTCTACCTTGATGGCATTGTGGTCACAAAAGATACTTTGAATTATCTCAAGGTTTTGGATCTTGTTGAGGGTTGCTCTGTGGCCTAAAATGTGGTTTATTCTGGAGAACGTTCCATGTGCATTGGAAAAGAATGTGTACGTTGCAGCTGTTGGATGGACTGTTCTATATAAGTCTATGAGTTCAAGTTGGCTGATTGTGTCCTTTAGGTCTTTCGTATCTTTGCTGCGTTTCTTTTTAGATGTTCTGTCCTTTACTGAGAATGGTGTGTTGAAGTCTCCTACTATTATTGTGGAACTGTCAATTTCTCTTTTCAGTGTTGTTAGAGTTTGTTTAATGTATGTTGGAGCCCTGTCATTGGATGTGTAGATGTTTATTATGGTTATGTCCTCATGATGTATTGTCCCCTTAATCATTATATATTGTCCTCCTTTGTCTTTTATGGTGAATTTTGTTTTAAAGTCTATTTTATCTGAGATTAGTATTGTCACTCCTGCTCTTTTTTGGTAGTTGTTAGCTTGATATATTTTTTCCAACCTATGATTTTTAATAAATTCACATCTTTGTTTCTAAGGTGTGTCTCTTGTAGACAGCATATTGATGGATCCTATTTTTTTTAGCTATTCTGTCACTCTCTGTCTCTTCATGGGTACATTGAGGCCATTTACATTCAGTGTAATTATTGATAGACGTGAGTTTATTGCTGTCATTTTGTAGCACTTTTTTTGGTGGTGATGACGTTTTCTTTGTTCTTACTCTCCTGTGCTGAATTCCTTTTGTTTGTGGAATTTTTTTCATTTCTTTTGTTTTTGTAGGTTTTGTTTTTACTGAGACTTTGTTTTCCCTCTTTATTTTTATGAGTATGTTTGTTAACTTTCTTTGTGGTTACCGTGAAATTTACCCTTATGTTTCTAAGTTTGAAGCAGTCTGTTATTACTTGGTATCACCTTGCCTTCCTCTCCATTAGAAGGTTCTATAACTACACTGTTCATTCCCTCTTTTATTGTTCTGATGTTTTTGTCATTTACAGATAAACTGCTCTGATTCCCTGTTTTACTTCTTTTGGTTTTGGATAGTCCTTGAGAGTTCATTTCCTAGATTTGTATATTGCTGGTACTATCCTGGGTCCTAGATTCAGCCTGTGAGCTGAAGCTGTTTGTTCTCAGATCGAAGGACTCCCTTTAATAATTCTTGTAAGTTTGGTTTGACTTTTACATATTCCCTTAATTTCTGTTTATCTGGAAATGTCCTAATTTCACCATCATATTTGAACGAGTTTTGCAGGATATATAATTCTTGGCTGACAATTTTTTTCTTTCAAGGTTTTATATATGTCATCCCATTGTCTTCTTGCCTGCATGGTTTCTGCTGAATAATCTGAGCTTAGTCTTATTGTTTCTCCTCTGTATGTGACTTCTTGTTTTTCACGAGCTGCTCTCAGGATTCTTTGTCTTTGGTTTTGGTGAGTGCGATTATGATATGCTTTGGTGATTTTCTTTTGGGGTCTCTTCTATATGGGTTCATTGAGCTTCTTGGGTGACCAGCTTTTCATCTTTCATGATATTGGAGAAGTTTTCTGTCAGCAGTTCTTCAACGATCCTCTCTGTATTTTCTGTTTTCTCCCCCTGTTATGGAATTCCAATCACTCACAAATTTTTGCTTTTGATTGTATACCATATAATTCTCAGGGTCTCTTCAATTTTCTTTCTTCTTTTTTCTGAGTTTTCCTTCAACAGAGTTGTATCCACGTGTTTGCCTTCAATTCCACTGATCCTGTCTTCCACTGTTTCAAATCTGCTCCTCAGCCCTTCTATGACACTGTCCATTTCTGAAATCTTGCTGTTTATCTTTTGGATTTCTAATTGTTGTTTTTGTATAATTTCCTGAATTATTTTCCTGAACTCTTCCATTTTTGTCTCTATTTTCCATGAATTTTTCTGCCTTTTCCATGAATTTGTCTATTTTTTCCTTATTTTTGTCTGCTTTTTGCTTCAACTCTTGGATAATTCTGAGTATTAAAGATTTGAACTCCCTATCAGGTAGTTTTAGTCCCTTTTCTTCTACTGGAAGGTCATCTGGTGTTTTATTTTGGACACCTACTGGAACAATCCTGTTCTGTTTTTGTAAATGTTTTTATATTGTCTGCTGTCTTCAGGGCATTCAGTAGTTATTTTTCTCTTTTATTGATTGTAGATTGGTTTCATCCTTTTTTTATTTGGCTATGTCTGAGCAGGCGGGCTGTGTGTTCTTTGTTGTTTGCTCGTCTGTGGGCATGATACTTTTTGCCTCCTTCTCCAATTGGCAGGTCAGTCACTCAGATATGGTACAGCAGGGCAGGTCTAGCTGAAGAGAAGTTGCTAGGATGGGTTGTTTGTGGCACTTACTACAGCCACCAGGGTGGGTTGGTAATCAGTGCAGGACAGGTTCTGGTAGGCCATGCCTGTGCTGGTTGGTGGTGTGATGTTAAGCACACGGAGGGGGAGATTGTGATGTGTGGAGCTAAGATGGGTAAGGGAGAGAGGAGAGAGGAACAGGAGCTGAAAACATACCAAAAAAGAGTGCTAGGGGAGCTTGCCATTGGACTGTAGAGATGAGAGACTATGAAATGGAGAAAAACAAAAAAGGAAGAAAAAGAAAAGAATGCATAAATAAAAATTAGAAAGAAAACAAAACAGCAAAACTCCCAGGGATCCCACCAGTGCTGCTAGGAGGTCTGGGGAAGTTTTTCCCAGGTGTTGCAGTACAGCCTGACTAGGAGGCATAGAGGCATTCAGTACCAGGTATTCAGGGGACAGGAAGAGAAGGAAGGTATAGAGAGATGAGAAACTGAGTAATGAAGAAAGACAAAAAGGAAAAAAGAGGGAAAAGAAAACAAAACAAATGAAAAAAAAGAACACCCCCCAAAAGAAACAGAAAATAAAAACTTGAAAAAAAGAAATGTCCTCAGGGATCCCTCTGCGCATCTGCACAAGCTGAAGGAGTAGGTCCCAAGCTACGTAGCACTGTCCAGCCAGAACGCTCCCAACTGGATAAAAGAAAAAGAAAGCAAACAATTCAAAACAAGCAAACAAAAAGCCCCAGGATCCCACCAGTGTGGCAGCAGGGACCGGGAAGTAGCTCCACACTGGAACGGAGTTCCACAGCCCCTCAGGAAGAAGCAAAGATGGCGCACGGAGCCAGGTATTTGAGCGAAAGGAGGGGGAGGTGGTGAGAGGTAAGGAAGAAATCAAAAGAAGTAGAAAAAGGCAACACCAGCAGCCAACAAATGGCACTCAGGGAGTCGGCCAGTGAGGGTGGGTGTAATCCAAGCAGCCAGTGCTTCCTGGCCAAGAGACTGTGGCCGCAGGAAGCAGAGGAGGCCCAGCGGGGGTGAAGAAGGGTGGGGGAGTGAGAAAACGTATATCACCAGTTACTGGTTGTACTATCTCCTCCTGGAAGCTCTGTGAAGCTGCTTTCTTGTACCCCCTATTTGCTAGTCTCTGATAGGAGTCCAAGACGGTGGATCCGTGCTGGGTTAGCTGATAGGGGACCTCTCCATGTATGCCTCCTCGCTCTCTGTTCTGTCAGTTTCTTATTCCATTTGGTGCTTGGCTAAGTTCTTTATCTCTTCATTTGATGTTTAGGGTTTCAGGATTGTTGTTTTCCCTGTTTGGCTTAGTTTTTCGGATGTTTGCTGTGGAGGGACGGCATGGTGCTTCTGCCTAGAGTGCCATGTTGCTGGAACTCCCCCTAGTCCATTTTGTTTATAATAATACTGCACTCAGTCAAAAATTAGTTAAAACACAAACCCAAATATATCAAGAGATTTCCTAAATGCATGCTTACTCCTTTGAGTTTCTAAAGAATTTTGTAAAATTGTTAATAAATTTTGAACTCTCAGTATAAGAGATGTTTGAATGTGTGTGTGCTTAAATCATACATAGCCAGAAATAGACAACACTCTGACTGAATTCGAGCCATTTCACGCAAATGGTGTGTGCAGGCACAATCTTAGGAGATTATGTGAAGAAAGAATATTTTTTGCTGTGTGCATAGAAAACAGAAGCACCACTCAGGTGTTCTGGATTGTGTTAAAACTTGAAAACAGCAACATGTAGGGACTCTGTAACCTTAACCTCTTTGTGGCTAGGATTCCTAAGGTTCAAATAAGGTTGCAATAGGTAACTGGTAGATTCTGTCCTAGCTATATTCCTCTTTTCCCTCCTCCTCATGAGACTGTTGTGAAATTTTGGTGAAGTTATGCATGTAAAACTCGTTAAGCTGGTGTCTTAGTCATCTAGTGCTGCTCCAATGGAAATGCCACAAGTGGATGGTTTTAAGAAAGAGAAAGTTATTCTCTTCACAATCCAGTAGGCTACAAGTCCAAATTCAAGGCATCAGCTCCAGGAAAAGGCCTTCTCTCTCTGTCAGCTCTGGAGGAAAGTCATTGTGATGTATCAGTCTTCCCTTGGTCTGAGAGCATCTCAGTGCAGGAACCTCTGGTCCAAAGGACGCGCTCTGCTCCCAGCACTGCTTTCTTGGTGGTGTGAGGTTCCCATGTGTCTCTGCTTGCTTCTCTCTTTTATTTCTCAAAAGAGATTGCACTAAGACACTTTCTAATCTTTTCAACCTCATCAGTATAACCTTATCACAGTGATAGAGTTTATGACACATAAGGAGATCACATATAATATAGTGATAGAGTTTACAATACATAAGGAAATCACATCAGATTACACAATCATACAATACTGGAAATCCTGACCCAGCCAAGTTGGCAGATATTTTGGGGCGACACAGTTCAATCCATGACGGCTGGCATCTAGTTAGTGCTCCACGGATATCAGGAATTACTATTATTACTACCCTGAGCGATCGAAAACCATACTCAGCTACCTTGAGCGTTAGTAAAGTCCCCTCACTGTGGTTTTTCATCTGTTAGATGTTCTTTTGATAAAAGTCAGATAGACCCAGGAGTATGGTAGAGGAGGACAGGGGAATGGGGGTTAGATATCTGTATTAGTTTTCTATTGCTATGTAACAAAATCCACAAACTTAGTGACTTAAAACAGCATAAACATAAACAGTACACATAGGTCAGTAGTCAAGGTATGGATTAACTGGTCCTCTGCTCAGGGTATCACCAGACTGAAATTAATGTGTCAGCCAGGGCTGCAGTCTCATCTGGGGCACCCGTTCCTCTCCAAAGGTCGACAGAATTCAGTTACTTGAGGTTACAGAATTAAGGTCCTCAACTCCTAGAGTTTGCCTGCGATTCCCTGCAGGTGACTCTCTTCAGAACATGGGAGTTTAATTTTTCAAGATCAGCAGAAGACTGTTTCTGGCTTCACACCACTCTGAGCTCCTCTATCTCTGATGTGTTGTTGTCGTCAAGTCGATTCCGACTCATAGTGACCCTATGTACAACAGAACAAAATGGTGGCCCAGTCCTGCACCATCCTCACAATCCTTGCTATGTTTGAGCTCATTATTGCAGCCACTGTGTCAATCCGTCTCATTGAGGGTCTTCCTCTTTTTTGCTGATCCTCTACTTTAACAAGCAGAATGTCCTTCTCCAGGGACTGGTCTCTCCTGATAACATGTTCAAAGTACGTGAGATAAAGTTTTGCCATCCTGGCTTCTAAGGAGCATTCTGGCTGTACTTGTTCCAAGACAGATTTGTTCATTCTTCTGGCAGTCCATGGTATATTCAATATTCTTCACTAATACAATAATTCAAAGGCATCAATTCTTCTTTGGTCTTCGTTATTCATTGTCCAGCCTTCACATACATATGAGGCGACTGAAAATAGCATGGCTTGCGTCAGGTGCACTTTAGTGTTCAAAGTGACATCATTGCTTTTTAACACTTTAATGAGGTCTTTTGAAGCAGATTTGCCCAATGCAATATGTCATTTGATTTGACTGCTGCTTGCCTGGGCACTGATTGTGGATTCAAGTAAAATGAAAACCTTGACAAGTTTAATATTTTCTCCATTTGCATTTCTGAGCTCCTCCATCTCTGACCGGTAGACCATCTGTAAAAGGACACACCTGATTATAGACCCACACAGGAAAATCTTACTTTTGATTATATTACAGCCAACTTATTGTTGTGTGCCTTTGAGTCAATTCCAACTCATAGTGACCCTATAAGACAGAGTAGAACTGCCCCCATAGAGTTTCCCAGGCTGTAAATATTTACAGGAACAGATCACCAGATCTTTTCTCCCTCAGAGATGCTGGTGCATTTGAACCACCAACCTTTCAGTTAGCAGCTGAGCTCTTAACCATTGGGCCATCAGGGTTTCTTAGTCAACTTGTATCTTCAAACGCCTTTACTTTTCCATATAAAATTACCTAATTAGGGAAATAATTGTGTCTAGGCCATACACTAGAGGAGGGGAGACAGCAGAAATCTTGGAGGCCGTCTTAAAATTCTGCCAACTATATCTTTTCAGACCCCTTCCAACTCGGGTAGTCAATTTCAAATTTAGATGGAAGAATTGGTAAGAATTTAACAGAAAGCACTGGGAGAGATGAAAGGGTGTGATGACAAGAACCAAACTACTGTTCATCAGGAAGGGTGCTAGGTCTAGGTGCTCTACATGTTTCAGTTCATTTGATTCTCACAAAAACCTGCAGCAACCTCATCAGGAAGTTTGAGCTTCTTAGGCCAACAAACCTAGAACTTCATCTCATTCCCTCCAGTTATTGTGATCCTCTAGATACCGAACTTCATCTATTTGATGGAAAATGAGGTTATTGCAGGTTCACCCTCTAGCCTTGTCCCTTGAACTTCCCCAGTACTCACACAATGTAAATGATCTGTTGATTGTCACTCTTTTTTATCTTATGTTCTCCTCCATTTCTTGCTTCCTGTGGTCTCACCTTACCTCAGTTGTTCAGTCTCTTTTTCTGGCCTCCCTCTAAACTTCCCTCTTCTCCCTTTGTCTCACATCTGCATGTCTCTGGCCTTAATTTCTCTGTCCTGGGTTTGTCCCCACAAATAGTGGCCTCCTATGATACACTTCCCTGCCTTTACATTGATTATCCTGCCCCCTCCACTCTCTCATACCTCCCAATGTTTTACTCAGTTATTCCCTGGAGGGTAGATCACTTCCCCAACCAGTTTCTTTATCATTCCTCCTCAGACTCATTCTGGACCCTCTACCCTTCCCCGTAACCCTCATCCCAAACCCCCACCCTGGATATGGCCTCCAAGGTCCCCTTGGGCAGCCCACATTCCTGCCTCCTGTCCTCACATTTCATTAGTCCTCTTGACCTGTATTCAGCTTATGAGGCCCATGTGTGTGGTTCTAGGATCATCATGTTCCTGCTTTGTGCTTAGCTCCTCCTCTGCTCAGGTCACCTCTAGTGGCTTAGCCTGCCCAACTAGACACCATCATCCTCACCCTGCTTGTGTTCATGTTTCCCTTGACTGGTTTCTCTCCTCCTCCAAATCACCTCCATTTTCTTGGCCCCTTCTGTTCTCCTGCTCCAGCATGGTCAAGATGAGAAATGATTATGGCAGTGCAGGTGGAAAAATGAAAACTGAACTAAGAATTGCTGGTGAATGGAACTTACTGGGTGAGAGAAAGAGGAGAGAAATATCTGTAGCCTTTTGTCTAGAAAATTGCTCTGATGCAAAAGGATAACAAAACTCTTATCCCCTGAGAGGGCCAAATGGTTACAACCCAGAGTAGGCTTCACCATTCAGCTCTCAACAAATACTGTATGACCTCATTTACATAAAGACAAAAAAAGGCAAATGTATAGACCAAAGTTTATTAGTGGTTACCAGGGGCAGGAGGGAGGGGAAAGGAGGGGTGTTAACAGTGATGGAAAAGTCACATTAAGGGTAGGGTTGCACAGTCAATTATCGTAACTGATGTCAATAAGTTGTGCACCTGTAAAAGGTTGAATTGGAAAAAGTTATGTGATATTGTTATGGATTGAACTGTGTCCCCCCAAAGTATGTGTCAACCTGGCTAAGCTACGATTCCCAGTCCACCATTTTGTGATCTGATGTGATTATCGAATGTGTCATAAATCCTAAACCTCTACGATGTTAAAGAGGCAGGATTAGAGGCAGTTATGTTAATGAGGCAGGATTCAATCTACAGGATTATGTTGTAACTTGAGTCAATCTCTTTTGAGATATGAAACAAGCATCAGAGAGGAGAGGGACTTTTTTACCACCAAGGGAAGCTGGGAGCGGAGCAAGTCCTTTGGACCGGGTGTCCTGTGCTGAGAAGCTCCTAGACCCAGGGGAAGATTGATGACAAGGACTGTTTCCCAGAGCCAACAGAGAGACAAAGCCTTCCTTTGGAGCTGGTATCCTGAATTTGGACTTCTTGCTTCCTAGACTGTGAGAAAATAAATTTGTTTGTTAAAGCCACCCACTTGTGGTATTTCTGTTACAGCAGTACTAGAGATATATTTACAATGACAAAAAAAAAAGAGTAGCTGCTGAGACTGTTTATGTACAACCAAAAACGTCACAGGATTTTGTTCCTTGATTTGGAGGTTTAGGGTCATGGTTTCATGGGATATCCCAGTTAATTGTCCTAATAACGTGTTTAGTGCTTCTCTTCTACCTCCTAGTTTGTTGCATAGCGCCTGGGGTTTTAAAAGCTTGAAAGTGGCCATCCAAGGCATTACAATTGGTCTCTATTCACCTGGAACAACAGAGGAAGAAGGAGAGCCAGGAGGATATGGAATGTGTGGCTAACTGCTTCAATGAACAACTGCCTCGTTTGCCATGAGACCAGAAGAACTGGATGGTGCCTGTCTCTCATTATTGAACACTTTGATCAAAAAGTGTATAGAAGAATCCTGATCAAAAGAGGCAAAATGCAGAACAAAATTTCAAATTCTCACAGACTCCATACTTTCTGGAACCATGGGGGCTGGATGAACACCCAAAACTATTTCCCTGAGATAATCTTTAAACCTTAAACCAAAAATATCCCCTGAAGTCTTCTTAAAATCAAACAACAGTTTAGTAAAGCTAGTAAAAAACAATCTGCCTTAAGCATTATGCTCTTTTAAGAACAATCTATATATGATCAAAATGACAACAGCAACTCATAAGATAAGGTAGGAACCTTAGGGACCAGTGAGTTTATGTTAATGGGGGAGGAACAACAGAGAAAAGGCGGGTGAGAAGGGTTGTGCAAGTTGAAGAATGTAATAATATCATTGAATTTTACATGTGTAAACATGTATAAATCACTGAACTGGTGTATGTTTTGCTGTGTATATTCTCAACAACAAAATAAATTAAAAGATTACAAGCCCAGAAAAAAAAAGTGTCAGTAAGACAGAAGTGCTATATCTCTAGGCATTTCAAAAGGGATGAAGTTCTCAGATCGTGAAGTCAGCTCTAGGTCATAAAAACCAGACGCTGAGGCTTATCACTTGAAGAAATGTATTTACATTTCCCAAGATTAGGTGAGAACACTGAGTCTTTTCCATCTGTCTTCAAGGAGTAAAGATTTTTTATCCCTCTCTTTGAGGGCAGGGAGGAAGAGGGCTTCCTCTCTCCTGTTTATAAATTGAAAAAATCCATTGTTCTCTGTCTCTTGTCTATGGAATGAGACTCACCCCTAGCTTAGAGAATTTTTCCATTGGATGTCATGGCGTCACCTGCAGAAGACTGGCTGCTAATCTGGTTGTATCACTAAAGAACTAATTTTTCTCACCCTTGTTTCTTCAGTGACTTCCTCTATCATCCATCCATCCATCATCCATCCATCCATCATCTATCCATCCATCATCCGTCCACCCATCCATCCATCATCCATCCACCCATCCATCCATCATCCATCCATCATCCATCCATCCATCATCCATCATCTATCCATCATCCATCCATCATCCATCCATCCATCCATCCATCATCCATCCATGCATCATCCATCCATCATCCATCCATCCATCATCCATCCATCCATCCATCCATCCATCCATCCATCATCCATCCATCCATCATCCATCCATCCATCCATCCATCCATCCATCCATCCATCATCCCTCCCTCCCTATATCTATCTATTGTGCACAACTGGGAAGTGGGAAAACATCTCAGATAGTGCATAGCTCTTGAAAAAAGATGTAAGTGGGAATTGCATTGAATCTATAGATAAATTGAGATAGAGGTGATACATTAACAATGTTGAGTTTGAATCCATGAATGTGGTATATTTCTTCATTTATTTAGATACTCTTTAATTTCTCTATGTAAAGTTTTGTAATTCTTGGTATAGGGATTTACACACCTTCCATTAAAATCATCCTTTAATATTTTCGTGCTGTTATAAATGCTTCTTATATTTTATTTAAATTTTTATTGCTAGTATATAGACATATTATTGATTTTTATTTTTACCTTGTATCCTGTGACCTAAGGAGGCCTAGTGGCATGGTGGTTAGACACTTGGCTGCTAACCGAAAAGTCAGCGGTTCAAACCCACCAGCTGCTCTGCAGGAGAAAGACATGGCGATCTGCTTCCATGAAGATTACAGCCTTGGAAACCCTATGGGGCAGTTCTACTCTGTCCTATAGAGCTGCTATCAGTCAGAATCAACTCAAGGGCAACGGGTTTGTTTTGGATCCTATGACCTTGCTAAATTTACAGATCAGTTCTAAATGTATTTTTGTTAATTCATAGGGATTTCTACATACGAAATCATGTCATCTGCAAATAAATGAAGTTTTTTATTTTCCAAGCCTTATGCTTTTTCTCCTCTTTGACTTATTGTGCTGTCCAAATCCTCCATTATATATTAAATACAAGTGATGAGAAAAGACTTCCTTTGTCCCTATTTGGGGTACTCAGTCTTTCAACATTATGCATGATTGAGGTGTGGTGAGAACAGACATGCTTGTGGGATCTCATAGGAAAGCATTCAATCTTTAAAAAAATTACATATGATGAGAGATACGGTGGTGAGAACAGACGTACTTGTAATGGAATCAATATTAGTAGGAAAGCATTCAGTCTTTCAAAATTATATATGATATGGGCCAAAAAATTTTTATATATACATTCTGAACCACAAGTTTCCCAAATTTAATGTCGTCAATGGCTGGTTTTCCACATCTGTCCCTTAGGCTGGCAGTGCCTATGGTTCTAGCCCATTTGGGGATCTTATTATTTGTTTGATTTTTAACAAGATATGATTCTTTCAGTGAGTTCTCACTGACACTCCATAATGTGCCAAAGTAAAAGCAAATGGGAAACATAGGTCTCAGCTTGTCTCAAAAAACTAATGAGTACAGAATCCTCTCACCCACTGAAGGAGATTCTGGTGACTGAGATGAAACATGGTTCCCTCTAAGACCATAAGCCTGGCAAAGATGTCTGTTCTCACCCTTTAGATTTTTCATATATTTAATTGAGATGAAAATATACACAAAACATTCACCAACTCAATGATTTCTACAAGCAGTTTGTGACACTGATTATATTCTTCACGTTGTCATCTATTCTTGATATCCTTTTCCAAATTATTTCACCTCCATTGACATGAACTCAATGCCCAGTAAGGAAAAGCTACTTTTTCTCTTCCCTCCCGCCATTGATGACCATTAATAACCTTTGGTTTGTATATATCTGCTTATTTTATATAAATGAGATCACACAACTCCTGTCCTTTTGTTACTGACTTATTTTGCTCAGCATGAATTTTTCAAGGTTCATGCATGTTTTAGCGTGCATCAGGACTTCATTTTATGGCTGAGTAATATTCCATTGTAGGTATATACCACATTTTATTTATCCATTCATCTACTGATGAACATTTTGGTTGTTACCACCTTTTGGCTATTATGAAAAGTGCTGCAATGAACACTGGTGTACATGTGTCTGTATGCATTTCTGCTTTCACTTCTTTGGATATATACCTAGGATTGGGAAATTCTATGTACAACTTTTAGAGCAGCTGCCAAAACTGTTTTACGCAGTGATTACATCATTTTATGTTCCCACGAGCAATGGATGAGGGCTCCAGTTTCTCCACAACCTAGTCAACACCTGTTTTCTGTTTATCTTTGCCATTCGAATGGGGCGTGAGGTTTCGATTTGCATCTCCCTAATGGCTAACGAGACCGAATCGACTGGACGGCATCAGGTTTAGGAACTTTGGTGGTGCAGTGGTTAAGTGATCAGCTGCTAATGGAAAGTTCAACAGTTCAAACCCACCAGCTGCTTGTGGGAGAAAGATATGGCAGTCTGTTTCTGTAAAGATTTACAGCCTTGGAAACCTTATGGGGCAGTTCTCCTCTGTCCTACAGGGTCGAGATAAGTCGGAATCGACTCAACGGCAATGGGAATGTGATTGGATGCTAACTGAAATGTTGGCGGTTCGAACTGACCAATGGCTTTTCAGGAGAAAAGACCTGGCGATCTGCTCCCATAAAGATTACAGCCTAGAAAACCCTATGGAACAGTTCCACTCTGTCATATAAGACTGCTTTGAGTCAGAATTGACTCAACAGTATACAACAACAATTGTTAATGACATTGAGCATCTTTCCATGTGCCTGTTGGCCACTAGAATAACCCATTTGCTGAATTGTTCATCCAAGTCCTCTGCCCATTTTTTGATAGGGTTGTTTTTTGGTTAACGTGTAGATTTTTGAATTGTACTGTGTTTTAGGTGAAAGCTTATAGCACAAATTAGTTTTTGCTGTAGGTTTTAAAAACATAAATGTTTTGGATATTAGACCCTTGTTGGAGGTATGGTTCCCCCAAATTTTTCTCCAATCTGTAGGTTTTCTCTTTACTCTGTTGACAAAGCCCTTTCCTGAACAAAAGTATTTAAATTTTTATGATGTCCCGTTTATCTATTTTCCCTTTTGCTGCTCACGCTTTTATTGTCATATCTGATAATCCATCATTAAACACACAGCCACACCCCTATATTTTCTCTTAAGAAACTTATGGTTTTAGTTTCCACATTTAGGTCCTCGGTCCATTTTGAATTATTTTGTGTATGATGTGAGGCATTGATCCTGATTCATTCCTCTGCATATGGAAATCCAATTTCCGCAGCACCATTTATTGAAGAGACTTGGGAGTTTATTGACTGGGCTAAAGAAAGAGATATACAAAGAGAGCAGATTTTCAGTCTAGACTGGGATTTGGATCACAATACA
This sequence comes from Trichechus manatus latirostris, assembly GCF_000243295.1. Classification (NCBI taxonomy): domain Eukaryota; kingdom Metazoa; phylum Chordata; class Mammalia; order Sirenia; family Trichechidae; genus Trichechus; species Trichechus manatus. The sequence goes on from NW_004444331.1 coordinate 103,919, forward strand.
GGGAATGCTCTGTATGGAGTGTTAAGATTTCAAAGATAAGGTTTCTCCAGAAGCTGGGAAAACTCCCGGCTACAGCGTGAGAGACAATAAATTTCTACTGGACGATGAAGAAAAAGCTGGTGGTATTAACTATCCATAAAAATAAAAAGCTAGGTTCTTGGGAACAGCTAATTGGACAGAAAGGGAGATCAGGAAAGCATACCAGGAAATTCACCCCTAGGGTGCATTCTTAAACATTGGCAATTTTTTTCTTATGATCAATTAAAAAGAAAAAAAAATTTCTGCAACACTGCCTGACATCAGTATACCCTCGTTGACCAGGAGAAGGGGCCTTTGAACGGGTGTCTAAATTTTAATACTATTTTACAGCTGGATTTATTTTGCAAGAGGGAGGAAAAATGGGATGAAATCCCCTATGTACAAGCCTTTATGGACCTCTACCAGAATAAAGGGCTACAAACAAAATGCAGATTGACCCGCGTAGCTCTAACTACCAAAGTTCAACCTAAAAAGCCCCCAAAGGAATCTGGGGAGCCAGATCTTTTGGAGAATCCCCTCTTGAATCGAGTTCCAACACTGATCTCTCCAATGTCTCTGCCAGAACCTCCAGCATACCTCTGTCCTAGCTCCCCTTCCCCTGCTGTTTCTGATCCTGTCCTTAACATTCCCTCGGCCTGGTTCTGAGGAGTGGACGTGAAATTCTCCGATTGGCACTCCTCATTTAGGACCCACAGCTTCTTTGATGACGGGTCTCAGCGAGCTTCCTTTTACCCCTATGGTCCTCTATTCTAGCAACTTTTATTCTCCCCTCCCAGATTCTAAAAAGACCTCGGGGGGGCTGTACTCCCTGCGAGAGGTGGTAGGTGGACAGGGTGGGGTGGCCCAGGTACAGGTCCCCTTTTCTGTTTCAGATTGAAGTGCGTGTAAAGAGAAACTGGGTTAAGTTTTCAGAGGACCCAGAGAAATTTAGAAGGATTTGTTAAGCTTAGTCTCAACTTTGTTCTCAGTTGGCAGGATGTGATAGTAGTTCTGAGCACCTGTTGTTCTACTGATGAGAAGAATAGAATAGTAGCTAAGGCAAGAGAGTATGCTGACAGCTTTGTCCCCACCAACCCCAAGCAGAATGTTTTAAAGTCAGAGGATGAGGCAGTTCCTGGAACTGATCCAAGTGGGATTACTAGGACCTACCAGATTGGGCAAGAATGAAACACTTTATAACTTGTGTGGTTGAGGGAATGAAAAAGTGTGTCCATAAGCCAGTTAACTATTTAAAGGTCAAAGAAATAACCCAAGGAAAAGATGAGAACCCTACGGCCTTCTTGGATAGGCTGACAGAGAACTTTAAGTAATTTGCCAACATAGATCCAGAGGCACCAGAGGCTGCCCCTCTGCTGGGTCTGCATTTTGTAACCCAGAGTGCCCAAGACATTAGAAGGAAACTTCCAAAGTTAGAGGCTGGCCCCCAGACCCCATTGTCCAAATTAGTGGAAAAAGCCTTTAAGGTTTTTAACAACAGAGATAAGGCGGAAGAAGATAGAAAGTATAGGAAGATGGAAAGAAAGGCCCAGTTGTTGGCTGCAGTTATTCAGGGGCCACCTTGAAGAAACCCCTGAGGGCCTGGGCCATCATAGGTAAGCAGCCGACCTGACAGACCTTGGCACTGCCCTTCAGGACGGCCAGCAAACCTGGGACCCCAACAGTGTGCATACTGCATAAAGAGGGACATTGGAAACGGGAGTGCCCAGACTATCCTCAGTCAGAAGGGCCAGGATGCTACCCTAATCATGACCCCAAGTTGCAGGTACCACAGCTTTCTGAGTGATGAGGCCCAGAGGACTGCCTGTCTCCCACAAAACGACACCAGATCTCCATCACCCCTGTGGAATCTCGGGTTACTTTCAACGTCGCAGCTGGAAAACTGAATTTTTACTTAATACAGGAGCCACCTAGTCTGTCTTAAACAAACCTATTGGCAAGCTCTCTAATCGAGATTGTGTGATAACGGGAGTCTCGGGGCAGTCCCAGACTGAAGTTTACCTTCCCGTTATCTTGTGAGGTAGGTACATGCATCCTATCTCATTCTTTCCTATATGTACCTGAGTGTCCTCTCCCTTTGCTTTGTAGGGATCTATTAACCAAATTAAGGGCTACTGTTTTTCTCTCCGGGGATCAAGTCACTGTCAAGGGGCAGGACTGCTAGCATTCCTTGAGACAAGAGATTCTGTACAAAGGACACCAATATCCCTCAGTTTATTTTAACCAAAGTGAACCCATTAGTTTGGAATGTAAACCAACCAGGAAGGACCAACAATGCTAATCCTGTCTGGGTTGAACTAAAACCTGGAGCTGCTGTCCCTTGGCATAAGCAATATCCACTTAAGCCAGAGGTGACAGCTGGGATTAAACAGTGTTAGAAAAGCTCCACAGACAAGGACTTATTGAGCCTTGCCAGTCCCCTTGCAACACTCTCATTTTACCTGTCAGGAAGCCTAATGGAGAATACCGCTTTGTGCAAGATTTAAGAGCAGTGAACAAGGTTGTAGTAACAATTCATCCTCTGGTGGCCAACCCATATACTCTGCTTACCCAGGTACCTGCTGCTGCCACCTAAGGATGCTTTCTTTTGTGTACCCCTGCATCCAGCCTCCCAAGAATTATTCGCTTTTAAATGGGAGGACCCAGATACTAGACCAAGAACCCAGTTTAAATGGATAGTCCTTCTCCAAAGTTTCAAAAACTCTCCCCACCAGTTTGGTTCAACCTTGGCTAAAGACCTTAGGGATTTAAAGCTGAAAAAAGGAATATTAGTCCAGTATGTAGATGACTTATTGATAGCTGGTGAAGAACAAGATAGACAAGAATATAGAGACCTTGAATCATTTGGCAAATCAAGGTTACAGGGTTTCTCCTAAAAAGGCCCCGATTGCCCAAAAAGAAGTGAAATATTTAGGGTTTCAGCTTTCTCCTGGTGTCCAATTACTGCCTGAGAGAAAACTACCCATAACTTCCCTTCCAGCTCCCACCACGTGGAAACAATTATGAGACTTCTTAGGTATGGCTGGATTTTGTAGACTCTGGATACCCAATTTTGGGCTAATAGCAACACCTTTATATGAATCTCTAAAAGGGGAAGAAAGCCAACCCTTAGAATGGATTCAAGAATGCCAAACAGCATTTGAAACCATTAAACTAGAGTTGAGTAGAGCCCATACATTAGGCCTTCCAGACTTAAAGAAACCTTTCAGACTATATGTTCATGAGAGACAGGGACAGGCCTTGGGAGTACTCACCCAACAGAATGGCCCTCTTACTAGGCTAGTCACCTATTTCTCTAAACAATTAGAGCCAGTAGCACAAGGTTGGCTGGCCTGCTTGCAAGCAGTCATGGCCCTGCAATCCTGGTTAAAGAAGCATCCAAATCTACTTTAAGACAACTTATGGAGGTGCTGACACCCCATCAGCTTCAGATCGTTTTAGAAGTTAAATGAGGGAATTGGCTTTTGGGAGACGGGATAACCCAATACCAGGCCATATTATTAGATTCCCCTGAAGTGACTTTAAAGATTTGTCAAGTTTTAAATCCTGCCACACTCTTACCTGCTACAACCTCCAAAGACCACGAGCTAGCCCATAACTGTACTGAAACAATAGACCAAGTTTATTCCAGCAGGCCTGATCTGAAAGACAGTCCTTTAAAGAATGCAGATAACGAATGGTTCCCTGATGGAAGTAGTTTTGCAGAATGAGGTATTTGCAAAGCAGGATATACCATAGTGAGTCTACATGACATTATAGAAGCCTGGCCTTTACCTCCCCAAACCTCTGCACAAAAAGCCGAGCCTGTCACCTTCACTTGAGCACTACAATCAACAAAAGACAAGAAAATTAACATATATACAGATTCTAAATACTCCTCCATCATCCATGCTTATGGGGCTATTTGGAAAGAAAGAGGGCTTTTAAACTCAAAGGACTCGCCCATTAGGTATGATAGTCTCATTTTAGAACTTCTAGAGGCAGTACAACAACCTGCTGAAGTAGCCGTTATATACTGTAGGGGATATCAAAAAGAGAACACCCCAGTTTTGCAGGGTAACAGCAAAGCAGAAGCTGTAGCTAAGAAAGCAGCTCAGGTACAGTCCCCAGTAACTCAGATGGCTCTCATTCCTGACATTAGCCTTTCAAACCTTAAACCCCAGTACAGTTCAGAAGGATGTAGAAACAGATTGATGGTTGGTATCAGAATGAAAATAAAAGGGTCTACATCCCTGGCAGCCAACTCTGGAAAGTGGTTAAGGTGGCCCATGAGGCCAGTCATTATGGCCAAGAGACGTTGCATCTTCAGCTTAAAACTCTAATAATACAGGGAAAGAACTTGAAAAAGGTAATACAACAGGTTTCTAAAAGCTGCAAGATATGTTTAAGAAACAATCCAAATACTCGCCCAGTACCTCCTCCCTTGATAAAACCTCTACAACATCAGGGAACATACCCAGGGAAGGACTGGCAAATGGATTTTATGGTGATGCCTCTGTGCCAAGGATTCAAATACCTGTTGGTTTTCATAGACACCTTCACAGGATGGGTAGAGGCCCTTCCTGCCAGGACTGAGAAGGTTACCGAAGTATGCAAATGGATCCTAAAAAAAAAAATCATACCCAGGTTCGGCCTGCCTCGGTCCCTCTACAGTGACAATAGCCCTGTCTTTATGGCTAAGATAACTCAGAGCTTATCCCAATCCTTAAACATCACATATAGGCTCCACTCAGCATGGAGACCTCAGTCCTCAGGAAAGGTTGAGAGAATGAACCAAACTCTAAAAAGGACCCTTGCAAAATTATGCAAAGAAAACTCAAGAAATCTGGATTAAAATGTTACCCATTACTCTGATTAGGGTACGGGCCGTCCCCAGAGGAGCTCTAAAGCTAAGCCCATTTGAATTGACTTATGGAAAACCTTTCCACAAGGTAAACGACATTTTAGAGTAAGAGACACAACAAACATTAAAATATACCATTAATCTGGGAGAAGTACAGAAAGCACTCCAAGAATATGGCAACCAGATACTCCTCAAACCTACAAAAGGTGACTTGCTCAATTTCTAGCCAGGAGATTTAGTACTTTTAAAGACTTGGTGAGAAGGGAGCCCAGGAGACCAACTGACTGAAAAACGGGTGGGCCCAGTATTATTAACAACCCCCTCTGCTCTCAGATTAGGAGTTACTCCGTGGGTCCATCACTCCCAGGTCAAGCCTTTTTCTCCACCTGGACAGCCTGATGAACTCCCGACAGGCCAAGACTCCTACACCTGTGAACCAGTTGAAGCCTTCAAGTGGCTGTTTAAAAGACAGAACAAGGATCCATAGACAAGTATCATAATAAGTGTAGAAGAAATACTGGGAATTGTCTTCACCCTGGGTATTCTCTTAATCTTTATTTTAGCTACAGCCTGTGTGATTCCCGCTTTTGGACCAACTTAAGCACCTTAGTATATGCTTTAATGAGTCGGTGCTGACACTAGGTGTGGTAAAAATCACCACCTAGTATTAACATGGGAAGTCCTAGTTGGAAACTCCTTATCCTTCTTAACATGGCCACAGCAAGCTTAGCTGTTCCATTAACCCTTTCAGCCTTAACATCCAGGAATGTCAACTATTAATGCTTCCCAAGCCATTGCTTCAGGGAACAATTTAACACATTGCTGTATCTGTTATCAGACCCCAACAATTATTGAACAGGGAGCCCAGATCCCTTGGGTACTGTCCACCCCCATACAAAATAGTAACCTGACAGCCTTTGAAACAGCTTTTGGGACAAAGCAACCCCTTCCTATATCTCCATTTCAAGTATCTCCCATACCTGTACTTCATGAAAGTAACTCCTGCTTCCAAATTTCGGACTTGCTAATGTGGACCAATTTTGTTCCCAAACTAGTACAGGCTCCCCGAGTGTCCTGGGAATGCCTTTCCCCTCACATGATGATTAAGGGCCCCCGAGAGGCAACAACCCAGTGCCTCTAAAGGATAAATGATAATTTTACTAATTTCAAGAATAAGGTCAATAAAATCTGGAACAAAAATAAAGTATACCCATTAGGAACCTGTCCTGGTTGCAATCCATTGTATGCAGTCAATGTTACACTATCACCACTTCAAGAGTCCTGGCTAAAACCGATCCTTAATCATACTAGTTTTAACAGTTCAACAGGTATTACCTACTTGTCTCCCAAAAGGATTGATGTTCTTTTGTGGCAACACCACACTAGCATGCATCAAGCTGTTACAACCCAACCCAGACTTCATTCAAATATATAGAGCCCCTAATTGGGTAGAAAGAGGAATAAGGCTAATAATGGCAGGGATAGTAGCCCTCATTGGAACCGTCACAGGAACCACAGCCAGGTTTCTGCATCAGGGATCAGTAATATCAAACATCACTGCAATCAGGAAGACAGTAGCCCAAAATTGAGGGGAAGGAATTAGAGCCCTCAACCTAGCCCTAAATTCACTGGCCAAAGTAGTCTTAGATCATCGAATTACTCTGAACTTCCTTCTGGCCGAGCAGGGGTGAGTCTGCACAGTTGCCAACACTAGCTGTTGTACCTATGTGAATTCTACAGGAGAGGTAAAAATTACAGCAAAATATCTACTTGATGAGGCTGAGTGGCTTCATAAGTTTAACCAGGGATCAGGGGCCCAAGACATATGGCAAGCAGTAAAAAATGTGCTTCCCTCTGTCACATGGTTCCTACTTCTCCTAGGACCCTTATTCACTATTTTACTATTGCCTCCTCTTCGGTCCCTGTTTATTTAACTTGTTGGTCAAATTCATTACTTCCAGACTTCAAAAGTTTCATCTTCAGATGATAGTTGCTCAAGGATTCCAACCCATTCCAAGCCAAGATCAAGAGGAAACACAGCCACCCTATGAAGGACCTTTTGAGATGCATAGAAAATAAAGCAGTTTAGCTCAGGTAGCGAGAATTCCACTTCTCTAATCAATAAAACCCTGCATCGCTTCTCAGCAGGAAACAGCTTCAGAAGAAGAGATCTCCATCCCTAAACCCCTCAAGAATGAGTGTAAATTTCTCAGGTGGGAGTTGAGACCAGCTAGGGACAGAAAAGACCTTAAACGACAAGTTATGTCGGTTAAATATTTTGTCTAGAAGAACTGTGTGAATGTTGTTTGCTTCCTCCTAATCTGTCCACTTGTAGCTGTTTTTCAGATCAGCCAATTAGAACTAGAATCCTGGGCATGCGCAGTAAGACACCAGGTTGACAGGAAGATGGCCACATCCCATAAGCGTTGCCTAGGAACCAAAATCACTGGACATATTTCATCCAGCGGTGACAGAGCAAGAAGTCCGTCAGCCACTTCTGTGACAGAATTCTACCGTGACCGCTTTTTGAATATATATGAAGTTAATGGATATGTATGACTTCCCCTTTCCCGTGGTGGTATAAAACGGCACTCCCAGCCCTTTGTTCAGAAAGAGAGTGTTTTTGGGGAGCATCCCCCCTCCTCTCCTTATTTACCATGAGTAATTAACTATGCCTTGCTTTAAATCCACTTGACTCTTAGTTATTCTTAACTAGAGCACAGGTGGTGGACTCATTGCGTTTGGTAACAGAAGTACATGTAAACATCATGGAGTACATAGGTTATCATAGTGTGCAGGTGCACTAAGACAAATTGCATTTTTTTTCCTTGGCATGTAGGCTAGTAAACTGGGTGTGACTGGCTTGAGCCACACCCAGCGTTTTGAGGACAATGGACAAGAGAGAGCTGGTTCTGCTTGGTCTGAGCAGCTCCCAATTGAGCCACACCCATCACCATCACTTTATTTGCTACTGGACAGTAGGAGCAGGTCTTGCTTGACAATGGCCATACTTCCCAGGTTGAGAAGAACATCTCCTAAATTGGGCAATGGCTCCTCGAAGTAGAGGATTTTATTGTATAAAACAGCAGACAAAAATTCTTGTTACGATTAAAGAAAAACATAGTAAACAAATGCTTTAGCCCATTATAGTTAGGTAACCAGGAGGTCAGCCAAAGATATTTGACCTACCTTGGTTAGGAACACGAAGCCAAGTCGCTTTCTGACATGTTGACAAGTCTAACATTTAGTCATGTTGGTTGCACTTGCTACTGATTGTACTATTGACAAAAGCGTTACCATGCTAAGACCATGTGAGGGACAGAGTTAGGAGAAGAATGAAGGTGAGGTATCACAGCTTCATATTTGCACGAAACAGTGTCTAGTTTAGAAGTCCTCCTATCTTAAACAAGTGAAATATGAACAGGAAGGAAAAAACCACAGTTAACAAATGCTATAGGCTAAAAACTCAGAGTCTCTTCAACAGGTACTTCAGGTCTTCTAATGGCTCACAGTTCCAGTCGTCCTGAAAAGTTGTCGTTGTAGGGTCAGGGTCTGGGGCAGGTGCTGCTTTCAGGTGGTCAATCCAAGGTTTGACTCCTTTCAATTTGATGATCGTATGGGTGATGAGAAGAACTTCGAAAGGTCCTTTCCACTTGGGCTGGAGAGCCTCATCTTTCCAGGTACACAGCAGCACCCAGTTTCCAGGTTGAAATGCGTGCACTATAACCTCAGGAGGGTGTTCTTATCTGGCAAGGGCGTATCTGTGGAGAGAATAAAGGACAGCAAAGAATGCATATACTTTTGTATAGTTTTTTCCACCTAATACAATCAAATGTTCACTATTCGTCTGCCTGTGATTTTTCAGGAGGGGCTTCCCACGGACTAGCTCAAAAGGGCTTAATTTGAGCTTGCTTCTGGGAGTTGCCCTAACCCTAAGCAAGGCTATAAGGAGAGCCTATATCCCTGTTCGTTTTGCTTGGCACAGCTTTGCTATGTGCCTTTTAAGTGTCTGGTTCGTTCTTTCAACCTCTGCACTGGATCGTGGTCTCCAGGCTGCATGTAGTCGCCATTTGATGTCTAGGAAACATGCGACTAGTTGGGTTACAAAAACTACAAAGTCAGGTCCATTATCACTTCTCATGAAAGCAGGTAATCCAAACACTGCATGGGTTGGATAAAATTCTTAGTAACCTTTCTTCCCGTAACTCCTACCACTGGTATTGATTTCTTTGACGAGTCCCTTCAAATTGTTAATAACCCGATAGGTAGCTCTTGTGTCCAATAAAAAGTCAATCATTGCTCCCCCAACCTTTAACCAGGGGCTCATGAGGGAAAACTGGAATATGACTGGCACCCTGTCCCCCTCAGTCCTACTCTTCCACTTGTACCATAACCTTTTCGGGTTCCTTTGGGACCCTTTGTCTCTTAGGGCTGATTTAGGAAATAATATTGGAGTTATTATTCCTTGTCCATGAGCATAGAAAATGTGACCCAGCTGGAGCTGGGCTCACAAGGACTCACAAGGACACATCAACTGGGCCTGAGGTATAAAGACAATAGCTAAGATAATCTTGGAAAATACCTTTTAGGGAAACTTTCACATTAAACCAATCAAACAAAACACAAAAGACTTTCTACCCTTTTCTATTAGCATTTAGTGAAGAGAAATTTGTTGGACCAGTGAAGACCCTCCTGACTGTCGTTACTGAAACTTGTACCAACGATTGTTAAGAAAGACAATTCAAAATGTAGGATCACAGTTTCTAGCCAATCTGAAAAGGCTAACCTTTCAGTGGCTTTGCCCATTTGTAATCTTTATACTGATGATTCTGTAATGGTCTTTTGGACTCAGGCAGACATGGCTATGGCAGCATCCTTGTCCATTTTCTCATTCTTGCCCATTCTGTAATATTCTTTGGACTTGGACAGACATGGCTCTAGCAACATGCTTGTCCATTTTCCCCACTTTTGTCTCTTCTGTGATATTTCCTTGAACTCTGGCAGCATGGTTGTCCATTTTCCACTTTGGCCTTTTTGAATATATGCCGAATAAAACTTTTTTTTTTGCTTTACTCAACTCTGTGATGTTTCCCCTACAACAGGGCATACTTTCGTCCAATGCCCTTCTTGTTTACACCAGACACATTGGTTTTTCCCTAGCTCCCATGGGCTGGATTAACGGGTGCCAATGGAACATGTTCAAACTCAGCTGTCTCTTCATTGCTGCACTTCTCCCTCTTCCACTCATTAATGGACACAGATGGTCATCACAAAGGAGCAGAACAAGCTGTCTGCTCAACGGCTCCCTTTAACTTCCAGTTCTGGAAGGGGACTCTTTCTGAAGGACACCGACTATTCCTGCCTCGATGCATCCAACAGCAAATCACTTGCTGGAAATTCAAAAAGCAAAACAGCCACTTTTTTTTCCTGTAATTTCTTCCTTCAAATGCAAATCTTCCATTCTCAGTTCTGGGTGGCTCTGCATGTCTTTTCAAATGCAAAATCTGGGTGAGGCTCAGGTTTTCTACCTAAGCTTCTACTCTACACACAGGGCTACTGGCTTAAAACAAAAATCTTAGTTCCCCTTTTAGCATATTAAGTATTCGCTGAAGGTGGAGTTACACACTCTCTAATCTATAATACCCAATATTCATTTCTACCATACATTTATGTCTGCCTTACTATACAAGGTAGGAGAAACACTATCCAGAGTTCATTCAGATAAATGCATAATCCTTTAAACACATTCCAGTTTAGTCTTCTCCACTTGACTATCTTCCCATTTATAAGCATGTGTGTGCCTTGAGCTTCTAGCTGGACGGAATCAGAAGACCCTGGCCCTCTAGCAATCATCTGTTTATCTAGCCTGGCTTTTGCCCTAGGCCACTCCAGGTGGAGCTTTTCTCCCCTCAGCTGCAGCATAACCTCCCCGTCGCCATTATCGGTAACAGCAACCAAAGTAACCATCCAGGATTTATGGTCTATCCACTCTCCGAACAATAGGACTTATTTCTGTACTCACCAAGGGGGTTTTTGCCATCTTCTGGGGGCACCTGACACCGTTCTCTCTCCTCATGTAGCCTGCCACCCTTGAGGGCCAAAATGAATATCCCCCAAAGATTACGGTGTTCACATGGGAGAAGTGGTCAGTTCCTGTCGGCCAGAGACAATCTCAGGAGTCTGGCAGCACTGGTGTCATCTAGGGTCACCATAATTTGTTATCCAAAGCAGGTCCTGCTCAGTGCGGCTTCAGGTCAGTAACGACACACTGAGGTGAGGAAGAACATTTACTGCAAGTACGCAGGCAAACAGCAAGGTGGTGCACCTCAAATCAATCTCCCCGAAAAAAGGGAGGCAGAACCTCTTGTACTGTCACAAGTACATACAAATACTATGGACCACATGGGTTATCATGGCACACAGGTTCCGTAAGACAAATTGCTTTTTCCTTGGTATGTAGACTAGTAAACTGGATTTGACTGGCTTGAGCCATACCCAGCGCTATCAGGACAATGGACAGGAGGGATATATTCCACTTGGTCTGAGCAACTCCCAGTTGAGCCACACCCATCACCACCACTTTGCTAATGGACTGGAGCAGGTCTTGCTTGACAATGACCAAGCAACTCCTGTCTGCTTTCGCTATCAATTACATAATCCATTTGCACCACTAACAGACTGTTTCTACAATGACCATGTAATAGGTTGAATTGTGTCCCCCCAAATTATATCAACTTGGCTAGGCCATGATTCCCAGTAATGTGACTGTCCACTATTTTGTCATCTAATGTGATTTTCCTGTGTTGTAAATCCTACCTCAATGATGTTAATGAGGCAGGATTAGAGGCAGTTATGTTAATGAGGCAGGACTCAAGCTACAAGGTTAGGTTGTGTCTTACATCAATTTCTTTTGAGATAGAAAACAGAAGCGAGCAGAGAGACGGGGACCTCATAACACCAAGAAAGTATGCCAGGAGTAAAGTCTTTTGGACCCCAAATCCCTGTGCTGAGAAGCTCCTACACCAGATGATTGATGAAAAAGATGTTCCTCCAGAGCTGACAAAGCCTTCCCCTGGAGCTGGCACCCTGAATTCGGACTTGTAGCCTACTAGGCTGTTAGGGAATAAACTTTTGTTAAAGCCTCCCACTTGTGGTATTTCTGTTATAGCAGTACTAGATAACTAAGACCATCACTGAGTAGTTTTTTATTGGACAGGTCTACCAAGAGTGACAATAAAATCTGAATAAAATTGTCATAAGTGTCTTAGGCTGGATTCTCTAGAGGAACAAAACCAATGAAGTGTATATATGTAAGTATATATAGAGATTTAATTCAAGGAAATGGTTCACAGTTTTGGAGGCTGGCAAGTCCCAAAATCCATGGGTCAGCTGTCAGGCTGGAGGCTTCTCTTGACTTACATGGTTGCAGGAGCTGAGGAACCCAAACTGGCAGGTAAGGCAGCAGGATGCTGGCTCACGTCCCAAGAACCGGAGGTCAGATGATGATGCACGATCCAGAGGGACAGAGAGACTTGCTGGAACATCCATTTATATACTGGAGGCAGGTCATGCACTGAAGGAAACTTCCTTTTCTACTGATTTGCTGCTCATAGCATATCTCATCATGGAGGTGATTACTTTTTATTACATTATAGAACAATCAGTTCAATGTCAGCCAAACCAGAGAATCACAGCTTAGCCGAGTTGATACATAACATTAACCCTAACAGTTTTAAGGCACTGAAATGCAACCAGTATAGACAAGATTTGCTTTAAGTACAATATTTAAGGAAAGTACAATGATGTGTGTGCCACATTTACACTGACTTTTCTCCTGTGGCATCTGAAAACTTGTAAGGTGAGAATATAAAGTCCAAGAAAGAGGTAGCCTTTCTAGGCTGAGGAGAAATAGACTGACATTTTTGCAAGCAGAATATTGGGGTCTTGCGATTTCAAATAGGTGTAGAGGCAAGACAACTAAAAAACATTCATTTTAAAGTGTATGTTATAATACTGATACACCAATGTTCATTGCAGCACTATTAACAATAGCCAAAAGGTGGAAACAATCCAAATACCCATCAACAGATAAATGGATAAACAAAATGTGGTACATTCAACCATAAAGAGAAATGATGTTCTGATAAATGCTACCACATCAATGAACCTTGAAAACATCATGCTGAGTTAAATATGATACAAAAGGAGACATACTTTATGATCCTACTTACATGAATTATCTAGAAAAAGCAAATACAGAGACCAAAGTTTATTAGTGCAACCAGAGGCATGGAGGACATGGGAGTTATTGCTTAAGGGGCACTGAGTTTATTAGAAGTTATTATTTGCTGTCAAGTCAGTCTGATTTATGGTGACTCCATGTGTGTCAGAGTAGACCTGTATTCCACTGGATTTTCAATGGCTAATTTTTCAAAAGTAGATCACTAGTCCTTTCTTCTGAGAAGCCTCTGAGTGGATGTGAATCTCCAACCTTTCAGTTAGCAACTGAGTGCATTAACCATTTGCACCAACTTAAAGGTGTTAAAAAACTTTGGAAATGGATAGTGGCAACGGTTACACAACATGGGGAATTAATGTCATGAAATTGTACATGTAAAAGTTGATAAAATGGCCTATGTTTTATGTATTTTCCCACTTTTTAAAAGTTTCTTTTTCAGAAAGAAAATAATTCAAATGTAAATGCAGAAAGATCCTTTCCATTAAATTAAATCCCTTAAATTCTCCCTTACATCTGAAAAAGTTTATGGAGGATGGGAAAAATAAAGAATATCGTTAAAACCTTCTTTGTAGATTATTCTCTGCAATATTTGCAATAAATTAAAAGGAAAAATCATTCCATATCAGAGAAAAACAGTGTAGCTTTAAATATCAGAGAAAACTACATGCACTAAGATTCCAGAAAGTGAAGAGCCATTATTAGGAGAAGATAGATCATCAGATATTTATCTGGGGAAACAGGCAGAAAGACACTAATAGGGAATTAAAACAAGCATGTGGATTGAGTGTGTGGAGGCTGAAATTTAGAGAATCCCTAAATACAAGGATGCTTTCCCCCAGCTGGAAGCTAGAAAAGAAAGGCAGTGTAATATTTCTGGCAATCTTGTAGATTTTGAGAGACAATGTCTGTCTTAGTCATGTAGTGCTGCTATTACAGAAATACCACAAGTGGATGGCTTTAACAAAGAGAAATTTATTCTCTCACAGTCCAGTAGGCTAAAAGTCCAAATTCAGGGTGTCAGCTCCAAGGGAATGCTTTCTCTGTTGGCTCTGGAGGAAGGTCCATGCCATTAATCTTCCCTTGGTCTGGGAGCTTCTCTGCGCAGGAAACTCAGGTCCAAACGATGCGCTCTGCTCCTGGCACTGCATTCTTGTTGGTATGAGGTTCTCATGTGTCTCTGTTCACTTCTTTTATATCTCAAAAGAAATGGGATTAAGACACTATCCAATCTTGTATACCTCATCAGTATAACCTCATCATAGTGACAGAGTTTACAACACATAAGGAAATCACATCAGATTACACAATCATACAATACTGGGAATCATGACCTAGCCAAGTTGACAGATACTTTTGGGGGACACAATTCAATCCATGACACTGTCCAACTACAGAAACATGCCTGAAATAAATCCAAAAGACTGATCTTAAAGGCAAGATGGTTAGACTGATTGTAATCAAAACTGCAACCCAGCCAGAGTACAGTTCAATTCTTGATTGAAAATAAGTGACGATTCCTTCCTCTATCTTCCTCAGAGAGAATATCCAACCTCTCTAGGGGAAAAGATCAGCTTCAGTCTCTTCTTGATCTATTTATCATACAGAAAGTAGAATATATGCAAAATAGCCCTGGTGGCATGGTGGTTAAGAGCTCAGCTGCTAACCAAAAGGTTGGCAGTTCGAATTCATCAGCTGCTCCTTGGAAACCCTACGGGACAGCTCTACTCTGTCCTATAGAGTCACTATAAGTCACAATTGACTCAACGGCAATGGGTATTTAGAACAGCAGGGAATATTATGAATAATAAAGAGAAAAAGGAGATACAACAAACAGAGCCACACATATCTTGAGACTGGACTTAGAAGAAAAAAGATTTAAAATTATTATAAACTGTTTACATAAAATAGAGGAAACTATAAGAAATGTATTAATAGATGAAGTGCTGTTGCACAAGGTTTGGCAAACTATGGTCCATGGGAGAACTTAAAGGATAAGTTTAACAGACTTTACACATAGAAGGCAAGATTAATGAACATAAAGATCCATCAGTATAAAACATTACAAACAAAAGCTCAAAAATAAAGTTGGGGATGGAGGCAGGCACTGCATAATCCCTCAGTAAAATGGGTTAAATTAGTTATAACCATCTAGATTGTATTCCCATGTGCAAAACAGGGATATTAATCACTTCCAAATTAGTAACAAGTAACAGGACATCTCTGGTCATCTTGGAAAAGGTGAGAGCTCCATGATTTTCTCTCCGAGACTTCTGCATGTGTATGGAAAGGACTGGGAGTCACTCTTGGTTGGTGATTTGCAAACTCACTCTTTTCTGAGAAATATAAACAAAGTCAAATTCTCATGGGTTCTTTCTCCTCTGTTTTGACAAGCAATGTTCTGCATGCTGCTAGGAGGGGTAGTGATTTGTGACTACATACATTAATATAAATATACACTAAAAGCTGGAACTTAATGGGACTGCCCTGTTTTTCTAGGTCTCAAAATTTTCCATCGTTGACAGAGTGCAATCTTACCACTTTTCTATCGCTCTCTATTAAGAATCATACCTCATAAACATCCAGCAAGTTTTCCTTCTCTGAAAGGTTTCCGCCTTACACAGGTTCCAGCTTTCGCAGGTTTTAACGCATAAGGCATTCTGAAAATGGGACCCTGCCCACATCTTTACTGTTCTTCCATGTACTCATCCTGAGAAATTTTCTTGCCAATGTACCTCCAATCATCCAAGACTTAAAAAAAATTACTCTTTTGTAATTCCTTTTTAAACTTTGAAGACATTAAATGGATTTTTAAAAGCAGAATTTATGTAGAATCTGTATTTACTTATAAAGTGTGTTTTTATCAGCATTTGCTTTCACTTACGTGCATATAGCTCTACAAGTTAAGAAATACGACTTTGTATTCTAAATGTATCAATTTGAGGTAAAAGCATTTTCATTAACCCAAATCTATGCGTTTTGACTGCATAGAAACCTGGAATTTGACCAACGGATTTTTCACCAACAACTTCTACTGTTTCCACATATGCAAGTACTAATCTATTGAGTTTAATATCTTTTCACAATACTTCTTACAAAATTCTGCATCTGATATGCCCGAATCACTTCACAATCCCACATCATTATATTACACACTTTCAATATGTGTTTTGTCAAAAACTTGAATCCTTTGCTAAATTTTGTTCTTAAGGTTTCTTTTAGATTTTACTTTCCAGTATGAGTTTTCTGATGTGAAATCCATGTAAAGTTTTCTTTTTTTTTTTTCCCCCTTCCACTTTGATTTTTGGATTTTCTACTTGGTGTGAGAATGAAAGTTCTACTCTGTCCTATAGGGTCGTTATGAGTCAGAACTGAATCGATGACAATGGTTTTTATTGCTTTTTTTAGGATTGAGTGATCATTGAAACCTTTCTTTCAGCACTGTGTTTCATTCAGTGTGAAACTTCACATGTTCTAAAATGTTGCTCTCTGAATAAAATGACTTCTATGATTTTTCACTGAAAACTTCACCATGAATTCTCTGGTATTCCTTAAAAGGCTTTGTCCTCCTAGTAAAAACTTCTCTTCATGTTTTGGTGGTATCTTAGATTCCTAGAGCAGCTGTAACAAAATACCACAAAGTGGGTGACTTTAAACAATAGAAAATAATTTTCTTGTGGTTCTGGAGGCTAGAACTCCAAATTTAGGGCTTTGGAAGAACATGCTTTCTCTGCTATAAAAGATCTTTCCTTGTCTCCTCCACGTTCTGGTGTTTTGTAGTGGCATTCTTTGGCTTGTAGATGTATCTTCACATGGCTTCTATCTTCTTCTGGTGAGACTCTCCATGTCCGTTCTTCCCTTTTATAAGGCACCACTTAGAAGCGATTAGGACACACCCTACTCTGGTATAAGCTCATTAACTGATAACAAAAGAAAAACATTTCAAACAAAGTCACATTCACAGGTACAGAAATCAGGACTTCAACATATCTTTTAAGGGAAATACCTCAATCCCTAAAAAGTCATTACTCCTATAATGAGTTTTCTTGTGCACACCAAGGCTGGTGCATGGCTAAGTAATATGCACAGTGATTTACAGACCTTGAATTTATCTGCTGTGGCATTTATTTACTTTGTTTAAAGGATCAATATAAATAACACATTTCCACATTGAATAAAAACAATTTTTATCACTTGTGAGTTCCACTTTAATAGTAAGAACAGTGACTAAACTATCACATTCATTAAATTTCTATTGAGTTTTCTTATGCCAAATAAGGTCAGACCATTGACTAAATTTGCCGCATATATGATATTCACATGGATTCTGTACATTATGAATTTGCTTAGGTTGAAGTAGCAAGGATGACTAAGACAACTTCTACATTGATTACATACACAGTGTTCCTTCAATGTGTGATTCCTCCGGGGTGCTTAAATGTTACAACTAAGGCAGACGTTTCTTCCATAATTACTACATATATAATTGCTTGCATGTCTAGGGTCAAAACAATAAAACGAAAGCTTTCCCAACATACATGTCATTCATATGATTTGTCTCCTATGTGTCTTCTCATCTAAGGTCAGAATACTAGAGACTTTCCACATAGTTGACAAACATGGTTTCTGTCAAGTGTGAATTTTCATATAGCTGTATCTCCGAGCTCCTAGAGAAGGCTTTCCCACATATAGGGAATTCATACGGTTTCTCTCCAGTATAAAAACTCTCATGAAGTCTCAGGTTAGAACTTCTACTGTAGGTTTTCCCACTTACATTACATTGAAATGGTTTCTCTCCAGTGTGAGTTTTCTCATGATCTCTAAGTTCAGAACACTAAATGCTTTCCCACATAGTTAACATTCATAAGGTTTCTCTCCACTGTGACTTCCCTCATGTCATCTCAAGTTAGAACAATTAATGAAGGCTTTCCCACACAGATGACATTCATATGGTCTCTCCCCAGTGTGAGTTCTACTGTGTTGTATAAGGCAAAACTTTTGAATACTTTCCGACATACTTAGCATTCACATGGTTTCTCTCCTGTGTTTTCTCATGATTTCTAAGGTCAGAATATTGACTAAAGGCTTTCCACAAAGTTGGCAAACACAGTTTCTCTCAAGTGTGAATTCTCATGTAGTCTCATGTTAGAACTCCTGGTGAAGGCTTTCCCACATACACGGCATTCATACGGTTTCTCTCCAGTATGAATTCTCTCATGAAGTCTCAGGTTAGAACTTCTACTGAAAGTTTTCCCACATACATTACACTGAAATGGTTTCTCTCCAGTGTGAGTTTTCTCATGATCTCTAAGTTCAGAACACTGACTAAAGACTTTCTCACATAGTTGACAACCATATGGTTTCTCTCCAGTGTGACTTCTCTCATGTCGTCTCAAGTTAGAACAATTCATGAAGGCTTTCCCACAAAGATGACATTCATATGGTTTCTCCCCAGTGTGAGTTCTATTGTGTTGTGTAAGGCAAGACTTTTGAATGAAGACTTTCCCACATACTTGGCATTCATATGGTTTCTCCCCAGTGTGTGTTTTCTCATGACTTCTAAGCTCATAACTCTGACTAAAGGCTTTCGCACATAGTTGACAAATATACGGTTTCTCTCCAGTGTGAATTCTCTCATGTTTTCTAAGATTAGATCTTGTACTGAAGGTTTTTCCACATATATGACAATCATATGGTTTCTCTCCAGTGTGAGTTCTATTGTGTTGTGTAAGGCAAGACCTCTGAATAAAGGCTTTCCCACATACATTGCACTCAAATGGTTTCTCTCCAGTATGTGTTTTCTCATGACTTCTGAGCTCGTAACTCTGACTAAAGGCTTTCCCACATAGTTGACAAACATACGGTTTCTCTCCAGAGTGAATTCTCTCGTGTTTTTTAAGGTTAGATCTTGTACTGAAGGTTTTCCCACACATATGGCAATCATACGGTTTCTCTCCTGTGTGAGTTCTAATGTGTTGTATAAGGTCAGAGCTTTGAATAAAGGCTTTCCCACATAGATGACAGTCATATGGTTTACTTCTAGTGTGAATTTGCTTATGTTGATTAAAAAATGACTGCTCACTAAGGGAATTTCCAAATTCTTTGCTGACATCATGTTTCTTTCCCATGTGAGTTAATACATGTTGACTCAGTGTGATGCTGTCAGTAAAATCTTCTCCCAAATCATTACATTCAAAGGGATTCTCTTCAGTAAGAGATCTCTGCTTTGGGAAGGACATGAAGGATTGTTAAAGGTTTAGTCACATATACTCGTTCATACATTTCTCCACATAAAAATTCTAGAATAATCACTCATTGAAGGACTAAAGTTACAATCTTTCCAATGTTAGTTACATAAGTATACTGTGTTTTTCTTCTGAGAGCACAGAGATTTACTCTTTAACAACATCTTCACTGCAGGGCTATCTGATTAATTCTGAAAATTTCACTATGTTTCAAAGACTATATGTATGAGAAATGCTATACAATTGTCTCTTTATAAAACTTTAGATTGTAGTTTTGAGAACAGGCTAGTTTCTTCCCTAAATTCAAATAAACCAAAACTTACTTCAGGGACACATTTTAACCAAACTTTAATTGCAATAAGGCGATTGTGCTGAATTTCTAAATTACTCCAACCCCAGGTCTCTACATAGATGGCCAGGATTCATATGTGAGGAGCTTACCATTGCCATAATGGTGGATATGTTCTTCCTGCAGGATATCACTTCTTGCTTTTTACGTCCACTTTCCCTGACTGAAATAACTGGAAAAAGAGTAATTTGTTAGAGTGGCACTGAAGGAATTAAAAAGCATCAATGCTTCTGAAACTATTCCCTTTGAGAATGGGAACAAGACAAGGATGCCCTTTATAACCACCCTTATTCAACATTATGCTGGAGATTCTAGTCAGAGCAGTAAGGCAAGAAAAAGAAATAAAAGCATCCAAATTAGTAAGGAAAAAGTAAAAGTATCCCTATTTGCAGATGATAGGATCCTATACACAGAAAACCCCAAAGAATCCATAAGAGAACTACTGGAACTAATAGGAGATTTCAGCAAAGTTTCAGGATACAAGATAAACATACAAAAATCGGTTGGATTCCTTAACACCAACAAAGAAAACTTTGAATAGGAAATCACCAAATCAATACCATTGACAATAGCCCTCAAGAAGATAAAATACGATAAATCTAACAAGACATATAAGAGAACTATACAAAGAAAACTACAAAGCACTACTGCAAAACAGCAAGAGACCCACATAAGTGGAAAAACATACCACGCTCGTGGATAGGAAAACTCAACATTGTGAAAATGTCAATTCTACCCAAAGCTTCTACCCAAAGCAATTCTACCCACAAATGACATTGTGGAAACGTCAATTCTACAGATATAATGCAATCCTGATCCAAATTCCAACATTTTTTAATGACACTGAGAAACAAATCACCAACTTCATATGGAAAGGGAGGAGGTCCCAGATAAGTAAAGCATTATTCAAGAAAAAGAAAAAAGTGGGAGGCCTCACACTACCTGATTTTAGAACCTATTATACCGCCACAGTAGTCAAAACAACCTGGTACTGGTGCAACAACAGACACACAGACTAAAGGAACAGAATTGAGAATCCAGACATAAATTCATCCACCTATGAGCAGGTAAAGGCCTAAAGTCCATTAACTGGGGAAGAGACAGTGGTGCTGGCATAACTGGATATCCATCTGCAAAAAAATGAAACAAGACTCATACCTCACATCATGTACAAAAACTAACTCCAAATGGATCGAATTCCTAAATATAAATTCTAAAATGATAAAGATAATGAAAGAAAAAATAGGGACACCTCTAGAAGCCCTAATACATGGCATAAACAGAATACAAATCATAAGTAACAATGCACAAACACCACAACAGAAATTAGATAACTGGGAGCTCCTAAAAATCAAGCACTTATGCTAACCAAAAGACTTCACCAAAAGGGTAAAAAGACAACTTACAGACTGGGAAAAAATTTTTGTCTACGACATATCCGATAAGGGTCTTATCTCTAAAATCTACAACATACTGCAAGGCCTCAACAACAAAAAAAGAAATAACCCAATTAAAAAATAGGCAAAGGATATGAATAGACATGTCACCAAACAGGGCATTCAGTCATCTAACAGATACATGAGGAAATGCTCATGATCATTAGCCATTAGAGAAATGCAAATCAAAATTACAATGAGATAGCATCTCACACCAACAAGGCTGGCACTAATCCAAAAAACACAACATAATAAATGTTGGAGAGGTTGTGGAGAGATTGGAATGCTTATGCACTGCAGGTGGGAATGTAAAATGGTACAACCACTTTGGAAATCGATTTGTCCCTTCCTTAAAACGCTAGAAATAGAAGCACCATATGATCCAGCAATTCCATGCCTTGGTATATATCCTAGAGAAATAAGAGCTGTCACATGAATAGATATATGCACACCCACGTTCACTGCAGCACTATTCACAACAGCAAAAAGATGGAAACAACCTAGGTGCCTATCAACAGACTAACGGATAAACAAATTATGGTACATACACACAATCGAATACCACACAATGATAAAAAACTGATGAATCCGTGAAACACCTCACAACATGGATGAATCTGGAAGGCATTAGGTTGAGTGAATTTAGTCAGTCACAAAAGGACAAATATTGTATAGACCACTATCATAAGAACTCAAAAAAGTTTAAACACAGAAGTAAACATTCTTTGATGGGTGGGGAGAAGGGAATTCACTAGATAGTAAACAAGAATCTTCTTAGCTAAAGAAAAGGACAACACACAATATAGGGGAAGTCTGCACAAGTGGACTAAACCAAAAGCTAAGTTTCCTGAACACAACCATTTTGATGGACAGAATAGCTGGGGCTGGGGTCTGGGGACCATGATTTCAGGGTACATCTAGGTCAACTGGCATAACAAAGTTATTAAGAAAATGTTCTGCATCTCAATTTGGTGAGTGGCATCTGGAGTCTTAAAAGCTTGCAAGCGGCCACCTAAGATGCATCAATTAATCTCAACCTACTTGGAGCAAAGGAGAATGAAGAACAGCAAAGATACAAGGAAAATATTGGCCCAAGAGACAAAATGGTCAAATACACCAGAGACTCTATCAGCCTGAGATCAGATGAACTAGATGGCACCCAGCTACCACCAATGACCACCTTGACACGGAACACAACAGAGAGTCCTGGATGGACAGGAAGAAAAGGGTGGAGGAGAACTCAAATTCACGTAAAAAGACCAGATTTAATGGTCTGATTGAGACTAGGGAACCCCAGAAACCATGGCCCCCGGACTCTCTGTTAACCCACAACTAAAACCATTCCCGAAGCCCACTCTTCAGATAAAAACTAGACTGGACTATAAAACATAAAATAATACTTGTGAAGAGTGTGCTTCTCAGTTCAAGCGATACATGAAACCAAATGGGTGGCTCCTGTCCAGAGGCAGGATGAGAAGGCAGGAAGGGAAAAGAGCTGGTTGGATGGACACAGGAAACTCGAGGTGGAAAGGGACAGTGTGCTGTCACATTACAGGGATTGTAACTAGGGTCACATATGTGCATAAATTTTTGTATGAGAAATTAACTTGAGCTGTAAACTTTCACCTAAACCCCTCCCCAAAAAAATAAAAAACTAAGGAAAAAAAGCCTCAATGCTGATGTGAGTATATTTCAAATATTGACACCTAGATGGGAAAAGAATGTCAGTAGAAATAGGTTATAGGACATGGACAATGAACAAAGACTCTGGGATAGCAATATGACAAAAATAAAATGAACATGGGAGGCATACAAAGGGTAATCTTCAAAGAGGATCAGAAAAAGAGCCAATATGTGAAATTTTAATTCCAGTAAGTACATGAGTATTTCTTCATACACAGTCAAAAATAAGAACACGATTATTAGTGCAAGGAATAATGACATCAGAAATACTGCCTCAAAGTCCTCACCTACATTTTTTTATAAAATATTACACACTTAAATAAATCTCTAATGGACATTTCCAAGCACCTACTCACTGAAGTAGCCCTGGTGGAACAGTGGTTAAGCGCCTGGCTGCTAACTACAATGTTGGTGGTTCAAACCCACCAGCCACTCTGCAGGAGAAAGAAGTGGCACTCTGCTTCCATAAATATTATAGCCTTGGAAACCCTATGTGGCAGCTCTACTCTGTCCTGTAGAGTTGCTATGAGTCAGAATCGACTTGACAGCAATGGGTTTTTTTCACTCGCTCACTGAACATTTTCCTTCTCATGATGAAATACAGGTGCCTGGAGCTTACCTAGGCTTTCATCTTGGAGAAATCCTACTCCTTCCCTCCACAGTTCCTCTCCTTGCTCCAGCTGGGAAATCACATCTGATTTGCAAAGATGATTCCCTGTTTGTAGGGAAAGGACACATGGATTTTGAGGCCTATATTGATAAAAGTGTATGACCAACAAATCCACGAAGTATATATTCAGGAAGAATAAGGTAACCATTGAAGGTTAGCTCAGAGAAGAGTACCTAGAACATGGACCATTGATATCTTTCCCCAGAAAAGGGATAATTCTAGACCTTCTGTCCAACAGATTAAGGACTTCTGGTTTTTGATGCCCATGCCTAAGCTCAAAGACAGACTGCAAAATTCTGAGTCTTTTCAAACGAGGAATTATGTTTTTGGACTAATTATAATATTAAAAACAAATCCAATAAACATAAATTCCACCAGAACAATCATGGTTCTACATGGAATAGAATATGTTATTTTTACTATTGTAGTCTGTAGCCTGAGCATAGTCCCTAGGGCTGATAATTATTCAGAAAATACGTAATCCATTTAAAACATAATCATTGAGTTGCCAGTACTTTTCTGAGTGTTGAAATTTGAGTAGCAAGAATCACATGCAATTGTGGTAAGATTACATTTTATGGGGTGGCAAACAAGATGTAAGTAAAAAGAAAAGAAACAAATGTTTTTCAAGTAGTTGCAAGTGCTACGAAAGAATCAGGGCAGAAATTGGAGAGAGATATGGGAAAGCTGTTCTAGATACTTGTTGAATATACAAATAGATAATTTCTGACATACCTATGAAAACCAGGTGATTGATGTTTTCCTTCATCACATCTCTGAACAGATTTCTCTGGGTTGTGTCCAGCAGGGACCACTCTTCCTGGGTGAAGTCCAAAGCTACATCTTTGAAGGTCACTGACTCCTGAAAATCACAGACATTCAGGGTCATACAGGACCATCCCTTCCAGTGACCACAGTAGGGTGGTCAAGATGACAGCACTGAAGAAGGAGTTGTGTGTATAGAAAGTTCAAAAAGTTTGGGATTCTAGTCAGATTATTCTCAGTGCTGGCCTGCCACCTGCCTTTCAGATATACTAACAGAGACATAAATACTCTGAATCCATAAAACCCCAGTACAAAGAATATCATATGTGAGCTATAGCCTGAAAATTTCCCAATAAATTAGTAATTATAACATCCAGACTGGAGATTACTTATAGAATTTGTACTTAGGAATTTATAACATGTCTGTCGTTAGATTATTCCCTTAAAGGACTTCAGTTTCCTCATCTATGAAATGGTTTAACAACCTACTACAAGTTTTTAAAGATCCTATGTGCTAGTGTGTAAAATGCTTCCTGTCTAGCATACACTTGTTGAATACAAGTCCTAGGTCTATCATTCATTAAAATGACAATCTTGAAGCAGAACGGCACAAGCTTCACAGAGAACACGGGATAAATAAGTGCTTCCTCTCTCAACTCTACACAACTCAGGTGATCATTATAATGTGTAAGAACAGACGGTTAAGAAGCACAAGCCAGGGGCCACTGAGACTTACTGGAGCCAAGACCCTTGAAGAGCTCATGAGTGCATTTAGAAGAGTCAAGCCAAGAGGAGAAATTGGCCCATCTGCTGAAAACAAAGGTACAATTTCAGTAGAAAGAGGAATTCCCTACTCACCAGTGGCTGCATTGTCAATAGCTCAGCCACCACCTGTCTTCCTCTGGGTTTTCACTCACAGTCCAAGCACTAAAGCAGGCAAAGCTGAGGATGGAGAATGAAGTCTTGAGACTCCAGTCTTACCCACAACTCCCAGACTCACCTTTTATGAAGCCACAGACCTTCACCTGGGAGTAATCCAAGTCCAAAAAACAGAAACATGTAGTGTGCTTTAAAAGAAATAAGGGGAGGACGCTCCTCTCCCAGGGTCAAAAGCAAGAAGGCTACGGTCATCGTGGCTAATAAAGAAGATGCTAATACAGATCTCTTATACATAAGAACATGAAACTCATTGCGTTTTGTAAATTGTCCCATGGTGTTAAGTTTTCAATTTGCTCCCTTATTCCAAAATATACGAATCCATGGCTTACACCAGATGTGGATTTTGGTTTCCATCTCCAGATAAACACTGGTATTTCTCAGATTTAATACTTCCCTGTGTACGCACTAGCAGTAGTTCTTCAACATCCAGCTCAGCTGTAGCTTCACACCAACTCCCTTTTCTGTCCCTGCCTCTTTGGATATACTTGCCTTGAATCATTTTGGCTTCGCCACATGGGGTTTCTAGATCACTTCCTTAACCCTGACTTTTAAGATCTGTCCCCAGTGGATATGGATATAAACCAAATAACTTAAGGATCTATTTTATGATGGGGTTGATCAACTCAATGATGTACTCCATTTGAAGGGAGCAATGGCCATTTATCCTGCATATCTAGCTCTTAAAATCTCCTGCATCATGAAGTAGCATGGGTCATAATATTACTGTCATGTCCCACAATCCCTATAGGGCAATAGCTCTTAACCATGGCACCACCAGGGCTCCAATAGGGTAATAAGGCTCAGAAAACATGAAATGAAAGAGTTAGGTAAAATCAGGTTTCTCCAGCTGATATTTTAATAAAGTAGTACTGGAAGTCCTCTCCTATATTAATCACTGCATTTCATTATATAAGTACAAATACATGTGTGTGTGTTATTTATAAAATGTAAACTGTCCCTTAAAACATCAATAACTATTAAATGTATTTCATAGACAAGTGATGAAAGTGTGTCATAAAAAGAAATAGGATTAGCTCATCCGTTTGTATGTCAGGCCCAGAAAAAAGTTTTTTTTTTTGTTTTTTTTTTTTAACTGTGACTCTGGGGCTGGAGATTTACACAGATTTGCTTATTTACTTCTCACAATAACCTGTTGATTACGATTTACCAATTTAAAAAGTTCTTTCAATTTAACAGAGGTGAAGAAAACTTTGGTAATACGACAAAATTACATGGCTAGAAAATGATACAGCTAGAATTTGAATTTGGTCTGCCTGCCTCCCAAGCCCAAACTTTACATTTACACACTACACGTAGGTTTTCACTGGAAGATCACATCTCACATTAATAGTCTGACGCCACAGCCTGTTAAGACAACCAACTCTTTTTCACAAAATTACACCCAGTGCCCAGTCTCTCCAGCCCCATGGCAGTCTCCAGAGCACTGACTACACTTCCCAAATATCGGTCTCCATCTCCGTTTTTATTGCCCAATTTAATCCATATTACTCATGTGAGCATACTTACCCAGATCAATATTTCTTATGTTCCTGTTTCTATTTATGACACCTGCTGATCAAGAGACCAATAGAGTGACACCAAGTACCTTCCTCTTCCATGACTACATTTGACACAGATCATGAGCAGGAAATTGTTCCTAGTCTAAACACAGAGTCACCACTCCTAGTGTCCTTCAAATATAACTAATAATCGTACTATGTCTTGTTAATTAAATCACCTTCCATGCTCCATAAATATTTCAAATCTTCACCATGCCTTTCGAATCTCAGTCCACCTTTTTCCTTGCCTTCAATAGACGGGGTTACCTCCTACTAAGCAGATGGATGACTATCTTAGTTATTTAGTGCTGCTATAACAGAAATACCACAAGTGCATGGTTTTAACAAAGAGAAGTTTATTTCCTTACAGTAAAGTAGGCTAAAAGTCCAAATTCAGGGTGTCAGCTCCACGGGAAGGCTTTCTCTCTCTCGGCCTTCTCATCAGTGTTCCCCCGGACTAGGAGCTTCTCGGCGCAGGGACCTCGGTCCAAAGGACGCGCTCTGCTCCTGGCACTGCTTTCTTGATGTATGAGGTTCCCGTCTCACTGCTCACTTCTGTCTTTTATATCTCAAGAGATTGCCTCAAGACACAATCCAGTCTTGTAGATCCAGTCCTGCCTTACTAACACAACTGCCACCCATCCTCCCTCATTAACATCACAGAGGCAGAATTTACAACATATAGGAAAATCACACAGTACCAGGAATCATGGCCCAGCCAAATTGATATACACATTTTTGGGGGGACGTAATTCAAACCATGACAATGACATAATTTCACAAATTATCTTAATAAATACATAGTATCTAGAAATATTACTGCATTTACACCATTGGTTACTCAACTTCTATTATTAAATTGAAGAGTCATCTCTACCCCTCCCCTTCAGTCCAATGTATACAACTGAGCCCCTTTCTCTTGTTTTGTCAGGAAATTATTAGTGATTAGGTATTAAACCTCCTTTATCAGTAACCTCTCTCTTCACAGTCTACCTTTTCAACATTGAAACTCATTATGTCTCTTTCATCTTGAAACAAACACCTCCTGCTCTCCTGTCCTTCGTTCACAATCAAATGGGAAGTGCAGTTACCATGTCTCCACCCCTTCACACTCTGACTTACAAAGACCAATGATTTCCTTATAAATATATCTTGTTAACATTGCCAATGATGTCTCCATAAGTAAATCACTCTATCTCAGGCTTTAACTTGTTGTTGTTAGGTGTCATCAAGTCAGTTCTCACTCACAGCGACCCTATGTACTACAGAACGAAACACTGCCCAGTCCTGCGCCATGCCCAAAATTGTTATGCCTGAGCCCACTGTTGCAGCCACTGTGTCAATCCAGCTCAGTGAGGGTCTTGTTCTTTTTCGCTGACCCTCTACTTTACCAAGCATGATGTCCTTCTCCAGGGACTGATCCCTCCTGACAATATGTCCAAAAGTAAGAACATAGTCTTGCCATCCTTGCTTTTAAGGAGCATTCTGCTTGTATTTCTTCCAAGACAGATGTTCGTTCTTTTGGTAGTTCCATGGTATATTCAATATTCTTCACCAACACAATTCGAAACCGTCAATTCTTCTTCGGTCTTCCTTATTTATTGTCCAGCTTTCGCATGCATATGATGCGACTGAAAATACCATGGTTTGGGTCAGGAGCACCTTAGTCTTCAAGGTGACATCTTTGCTTTTCAACACTTTAAAGAGGCTTTCACTTGGAAAGAGAATTGAGTCATGACCTTTTGAGAAATAACATTTCCCTAGCATTTTCTGATAGCTCATTCTCCTGTCTCCAAACTAGTCACTCTTGCTCCATGTCCTCTGCAAAGAATTCTTTAAAACAAAACGGTTGACATGCTTCAAAGTTCACTCCCAGCCCCTCTTCTCTCTTTCTATACACTGCCCTGGTACTCTCACACATTTATTTGATAGCTTCAAATTCTTCCACTACTCTCTCTAAACTGCAAGCGATAAAACTCATGTTAGGATTGCATTTCTGAGCTATAATTTCTACTCGCAAACTTACATGTAATTGTCTTAGGTAGAGTTGCTGCAAACGAAATATTAAAAGTGGGTGGTTTTAAAGAAAAGAAATTTATTTTATCACCAATTAGGAGGCTGGAAGTCTGAATTTAGAGCGCTGGCTCTATGGGAAGGCTCTCTCTGTCAGCTCTGGGGGAAAATCCTTGTCTCTAAGTTTCTGTTCCTCGGTTCCTCAAAGGCCTCTACGTGGAAACTATCTTTCCCCCATTTGCACTTGCTTGCTGAGTCTAACACGCTCTTTTTTGTCTCAAAAGTCACTAAGTTTAGGGCATACCCTACGCTGACATGGCCTCAGTAACATAAAAAACACTATTAATAAATAGAATTACACCCATAGGTATAGGGATTATGATTTCAACGCACACTTTTGGGGGACATAGTTTAATCCATCAAAACACCTATAATGAAATGTATCGCAGAACATTCTCTCTCGTCCAAAAAAAAAAAAAATCACTACTGTAATCTCCAATCTTGATTAATGTATCCAGTAAGAAACCCAAACATTGACTTGCTTATTTATTTATAGTCTGTCTCCAACACTGGTCATTCACACAGAAAAATCGACCTCTAAGTGCTGAGACAAATTCCCTTTGACCATGAATTATGCATTTTATTTAATTCCAGAGAAATTCCATGTTCAGAATCACCTAACGTCCTCAGAGAGCCTGTCCCCGGATACCTACAATCAGATTAAACAATTACTTTCCTATTAAAAATTCATTTACAAAATACAGGATGTCTGTCTCTCCTGGTGAAAATTCTCTGCATTATTCACCAAAACCCAAACAGATGGAGAGCCAACGAAGCCATGTCTTTATTGAGGATGCTGCCACTACACTGAGGGTGCAGAGCTTCTTTCCTCCTTAGGAAAAGCACCGTTTTGATGGTGAACTTTCTTTTTATGAAGCGGATAACCTCATTAATCCTATAAATCCAAAGGACACACTTTATTAACCTAGATGTTAATCAAAAGGTAAAATCTAACCAAGGTATGTCTCTTTTAACAAAGCCTTTTCCCTTTAATTAGGTAAACCAAGTAGACACAATTAAGGGAAACAGATTGTCTTTTAACTCTATTGTCCTTCTAAAGGTTGCAAAAGCAACCCTCATGTCTTTTCTCAGAGACCTGTTTTGTGGGCTTCAGTTACTGTGGACTAGACTGTAGACAAATCTGTTGCAAAAAGAATCATCTTGCTCTTTATTTCTAAGAATGTTGAGTGTAATCTACCAACATTCTTTCATCAGAGTGTGAGCTTCAATTTCTAAAAATATTTTTGCTAAAACTATACATATACATATATTCAAAGAAAAATGGAATTAGGTTCTCTGTCTTGTTTTCATTCTCAGAGCTTGGCTTTGATCCAGAGAGCCTCCTCTCTGGTTCTCCCCCTGCCCGGAAATGGAGATTATTGGGTCTGTGTTCAGAGGCAGCCAACCATCAGGTTAGGAGCACATTCCTACTGACCACTGCCAGCTTTCACAGGGTCAAGACTCAATCCTCTCCTCTTTAAGAAAAAACTCCTGCTTTCTGTCTTTATAAATGGATAATCTGGGCCTTCTATGGTTATTCTGGACTTTTTTTCATTTAAAGAGGTGCTCCACAAAAAAGGGGATCATGCACTCCACAAAAAGGATGGGGTCCTTATTTCAGTATATGTAATGAAGGTTTTAAAAAACAGAATGATCCCAAATTTGATTCTATAAAAGAGTTTTGAAGCACAAAGAAGATATGGTTACATCCCTGACGTCAGGAAGAGCAACTTTTTGTCCTTCAGTTCTATCTGTATGTATGTATACATCTGTATGTTTACATGATAGCACAGGACTGGGTAGTGTTTCATTCTGTTGTACACTGGGTCATTATGAGCTGGAACCAACCAGACAGTACCTAACAACATGTTTACACTATGTATGTATATGTAATAATTTTGTACCCCTGGATATGACCGAATTAGATTATAATTTCCCTTCAAAGAGCTTTATTCTGACTGGTAGATTAATAAGCACTTATATAGACTGATTAGTCCTAATATTCCCAGAAATTAATGAAATGAAATTTATACCGATAAAACTTATGTTTTCTACTATGCAAGGTTAAAGTGTTTCTAAGATGTTGGAATTAACGCTACATTGAATATGTGGTATTTTTTCAAGAAAAATAATTTGTCCTAAACTAAACACTGATTTTTCCACAATGAAAGAGGAAAGCACAGAGATGGAGCAAGACGGTGATGTGAGTGGACACTCCCATTTACTCTTGCACCAACCCACTGAACAACAAATAAAAACAAGCAGACTGAGATCTCAGAACTCCAGATGGCAGCTGAGGTGGAGAGTCAAGGTAGGTCCAGAAGCAGGAGAGAGGAAAAGCAGGAATGGCACAGAATCTGAACCTACCCACGAACTTTGGGAGCGCTCATTGCAGCCATTTTGGGATGGGACTGGGCAACACTCCAAACAGGTAACACAGGCAGCTAATCTGAGGAAGCTGTAGCCCAATTTTTTTAAGGTGGCATAAATTGGCTGTGAAAGTCTGTGGGTGAATTGGGAGGGGGCAAAGAGAGACTCTGGTGCTGCAAGAGAGTGCTGCTTAATCTGAGGGCCAAGACAGATGAGTACTAGGACCAGGAATTGCCAGGGCAGCAGGGAGAGGGGAATACTTCAGACAGGTGACACAGAGGGAAACGACTAGCTCCCTGCCCACAACAGGTCACCATGGGAGAGCCTGTGCAAGGGAGCCCATGAGGGAGAGACAGCCTCCACCCTTGCCATAGGAACATCAAGCCCCACTGCTTATGTCAGCACTTGTGACCTGCTAAACTCCTTCCTCTTGTGCATGCATACTGAATTCCCAGAGATCAAGCATCCAGAACTCCTGAATCAGCACTGAAAAAAAACCTAAGGGTAAGAGTGTCCTCTAGTGGTTTTCAGAAGGTAACAAGTGCACTGCTGCTAGGTTGAATCTGACTCATAGTGACCCAGTGGGGTGGACTGGAGTTCCCCCGTGGTGTTCCCAGGGCTGTGAGTCTTCGCAGAGGCAGGCTGCTGCATCTTTCTCCTGTGGAGAAGTTGAGGTAGCAGCCAGGCATTTGGTTGCTGTACCACCAGGGTGTCCAATCAGAAGAATTTCCCACGAAAACCAGAATACAAAATTTAAAGAAGAAAAAAAAAGACCCAGGTTCAACAAAAAATAGAAAACACAAAATCACAGGAAGGACCAATCAAAAGCAAAACATGAAGAGGAAATTTCTCCTACGGCAGCTAGGTAAAGGCAAAGAACTGATAATTTCCCGACTATGGTGCTAAATATGTTTTAAAAAAGCAAAAAACACATAGAAAACAAACTAGTGGAGATCAGGAAACAAATGGAGGAACAAAATGAGAGACTCAACAAGGAAATTTCAGAAAAAAACCAGAGAACTAATGGAACTGAAGAATAAAACAACTGAATTGGAAAAAGCAAGAAAAACATTCAACAATAGAGTCAAACAGACAGAAGACAGAATAAATGAATTAAAAGACAAATGATCTTATCAAGTCTCAATAGAAACAAGAAAAAAGAACAAAGAAAAGCAAACAAACCCAAAAGGAAATACAGGATTCAATTAAGAAATCTAACATAATAATTATTGGAATCCCAGAGCACCCTGACAATAAAGGCATAGAAACAATTTTCCAAGAGATAATCAGGGAATTTCCTAGACCTGAATAGAGAAGCCTGCAAATACAGTAAGCTACATGCGAAGAGGCACAAAAAATCAGCCCCTTGCCATATCTACAGTAAAATTCTTGAAAACCAAAGATGAGAGAATTCTGAAAGCAGCAAGACAGAAACTCAATATAACATACCAAGGGTCTTTCATAAGAATCAGTGCGGATTTCTCCCCAGAAACAATGGAGCAACATATATAAAATACTGAATGGAAACAATTGCCAACAAAGAATTTTTTACCCAACAAAGTTGTTATTCAAGAACGAAGGGGAAATCAAGACATTCCCAAACAGAAGCTATGGGAGCTTGCCACTACCAGACCAGCTTTCCAAGTATTACTCAAGAGATACTCCAAATGGAAAGGCAAGAGCATTAAATAGTTGTATCTATACATGGGGCAAATAAATAGATCTCCAAAAAATGTAACACAGTTGATCATAGATCAAGTATATGATACTACTTTCAGGGAATAACCTCAATAATTAAATCTAACAAACAATATCGTTTGATAAGGAATAAGCACAAAGTAAACTTATCGAATACAGTTGTGTTGATGTTAATGGAGACACACAAACAGAAATGGGGGAGGCGGGAGAGTATCAGGAATAGAGTTATTAGGCTCAGGGAAGTCAATGCATAATCTCAAGGTGGGGGTAAGTGGCAATAATTTTTAATGGATACTTACAAGGACTAATGTCCTGAGGGATTTGGATATTTGACAGTGACTGAGGTGACTAGGGATCTGTGGGATGGTAGGAGACAAAATTTTCTAGCTTCCTCAGCCTGTAGGTTTCTAGAACTGGCAAAAATTTAGATCTGCTTTATTTTGTAATCAATTTGGAGAGCTTGTTCTGTAGCATTCAACTATGTTTAATTGCTTTCTAATGTGAAACTCGGGATATCTCCTGACATTTCTTTTAGGTCTTTCTGTATATTTTGAAAAAGAGTTTTTACTTAGTTTTTTTCACTTTCTCATTAATGCATTTAATCTTCATATCTCCCATGAAAGCATAATTTTAAATGACTTAAATCCTCCACATCATGAACCCTGGCTTGGCTGCATATTATGTGAAGTCTGAACATAGAGACTCATTTAGAAGTAAGTCAAGCAGCTGAATTCAGTAAAACAGCTGGGTCTATTAAACTCTTTCAGCTGAATTTCAGTAACTATCAATTTCCAAAACATATTGTTTCAATAATTCCAGATGATTTTCAATCTATTC
The DNA here is from genome assembly GCF_000243295.1 of Trichechus manatus latirostris. Classification (NCBI taxonomy): domain Eukaryota; kingdom Metazoa; phylum Chordata; class Mammalia; order Sirenia; family Trichechidae; genus Trichechus; species Trichechus manatus. The sequence goes on from NW_004444331.1 coordinate 137,658, forward strand.
TATTGTAAAGATTTTTCATTATTATATATTTTAAATACATATAAAAGTGTTAAAAATAACATACAAAAGTCACATTGTGGGTTCCCCCGTCAAATTTACCAATTGTTAACTTTGTCTTATTTGCTTCAAATGTCTTTTTAATATTATTGATATAGCTAAATCCTCCCAATTGTTTTTATCTCTTCTACCATTCTTTGCAGTAATTTTCTAAAACAGATTATTTCCAAAACATATAGTTCCAAACAATATGATTTATGAGTTTCAGTAATTTAGATGATACCATGTTACACGATAGGCAATGTAAATGTTTCACTTCATGTTGTATTTGAGATTTATTCATATTTGGATATATTGATGTGCTTCCTTCATCATAACTGCAATGTAATATTTCTAGTGTATGAATAAACTGAAATTTGGTTTTCTAGTCCCATTAAAAAAAAAAAAGGAAAGCATAGGACACAATCTGAAAGAATACAGAAAGCTGTACAATGTTTGTGGAAAACAAACTTTGTCATAGTTGAGAGTACCTAAGAACTGATGGCTTTAAAGGTTGGTTACAGAGCTTTAGTAATTACTAGGTTTCTCTTACTAAAACTAAAAAAACCCAACTCGTTGCTATGGAGTCGATTCTTACAGCGACACTATAGGACACAGCAGAACTGCCCCACAGGGTTTCCAAGGCTGTAACCTTTATGGAAACTGTCACATCTTTCTCCTGTGGAGCGACCTTTTGGTTAACAGCCAAGCACACAACCACTGCACCACGAGGGCTTTTACTAAAGGTTATGCTGAAGAAGGCAAAATTGACTGCCAATAGTATAAAAGATGAACAAAGGGAAGGGTCCTCTCCCAAAACCAAAAAACCAACCCTCTTGCCATCAAGTCAATTCCGACTCATAGTAACTCTATAGGTCAGAGCAGACCTGCACCATAGGGTTTCCAAGGAGTGGCTGGTGGATTGGAACTGCTGACATTTTAGTTGGCAGCCACAGCTCTTAACTGCTGCACCACCAGGGCTCCCAGCAGGATGGAAGTCTTTACAGGGTTACTGAGAACTGGGATAAGGGGACATTGATGGCACTGAAACAAAGGTCTTAATGCAGTACTACCTGAGCTTGGTTGGGTCAATAGGAATCCTGCTAATCCTCCATTAAAAAACCCATTGCCGTCAAGTAGATTTATAGTGACCCTGTAAGACAGAGTAGAACTGACCCACAGGGTTTCCAAAGCTGAAATCATTACGGAAGCCGACTGCCACATCTTTCTCCTTTATGGTGGCTGATGGGTTCAATCGACTGATCTTTCAGTTAGCAGCCAAGGGCTTAACCACTGCACCATCAGGGTTCCTTCCTTCAACATTAAAGAACCATAAACAATCTCCCTCTATTGTGGAGGAATTTTTTAAAAAGCCAGAAGACAAAGGTTACAGTGAGAAGCCCCACCTGGAATTGCCCATGGATATGGTGTGGCAGATAAAACATAAACCAAGATAAGGATTAATACAGAGGCCAAGGTTCCCTGTTCAACACCCAGTCAGGGTTCCAAGTCCATATACATATGAATGGGTAAAATGGTCAAGGTGAAAAAGTCTTTTGTGACTCTAAGATGGTTGGAGAAATCTACACAGAGGATAAGGTTAGACTAGGAGCCCTGGTTAAGAGCTAGGCTGCTAACCAAAAGGTCGGAGGTTCCAACCCACTAACAACGGGAAAAAAGACCTGGCAATCTGCTCCCATAGATTACAGCCTAGGAAGCTCTGTCGGGGAACTTACACTGTCCTTTATGGTCACTATGAGTTGGAAACGTTATCCTGGGAATATATGAGCACACAAGAAACTCACTGCCACCGAGTCGATTCTGACTGACAGCAATCCTATATGGCAGAGTAGAACTGCCCCATAGGGTTTCCAAGGAGCAGCTGGTGGATTTGAACTGCTGACCTTTTGGTTAGCGGCTGAAGCTCTAAACCACCGTGCCACCAGGGCACCCAACAGTTGATAGTACTAAGGTGAAAGTCTGGGATGTTAACAGATTTCAAAAATTGTATAAAGTTCCTGTAGATCTGTTAGTACCCTCACTGTCCATGATATCTGGGTGCTACTTTGCCTGATTATCAGACAAAATACAGTAGAATCAGTCAGAATTTCAATTATTCTTTAAAATGTCAAGTCTGTCATAATTTTAATTTGAATCTAGCATCATATAGGCCAGTGGTTTTCAACTGGGAATTCATATCACTTAATTTCTTAGTCATCTAGTGTTGCTCTAACAGAAATATCACAAGCAGATGGTTTTAACAAACAGAAGTTTATTCTCTCTCAGTCTAGTAAGCTAGAAGTCCAAATTCAGGGCGTCAGCTCCAGGTGAAGGCTCTCAGCTCTTAAGAAAGGTCCTTGTCATCAATCTTCTCCTGGAGTAGGAGCTTCTTTGCGCAGGAACTGCAGGTCCAAAGGATGTGCTCTGCTCCCAGTGATTTTTCTTGGTGTGAGGTCCCCCACTCTCTGCTTACTTCCCTTTCATCTCTTGTAAGATAAAAGGTGGTGCAGGCTACACCCCAGGGAAACTCCCTTTACACTGAATCAGGGATGTGACTTTAGTAAGGGTGTTACAATCCCACTGTAATCCTCTTTAACATAAAACTGCAATCATAAAATGGAGGATAACCACACAATACTGGCAATCATTGATACATATTTTTGGGGGACACAATTCAATCCATGACATTCCACCCTTTGGCCCCCCCAAATTCATGTCCTTCCTACATGTAAGATACAATGACCCTATCGTATCACAGCAGAAGTCTTAAATCAACTCCAAGTCCAAAATCCAAAAATTCCTCTTCATCTGTAAAGTCTAGAGTACAAGTTATCTGCTTCCAAAGTACAATGGCAGAACAGGCACAAGCTTTCCATTACAAATGGGAGAAATTGCAGGGAAAGAAGGCATTAACAGGCATCAAGTAAGTTAGCAGAACAATTACATTAGCCCTCACGGCTTGAAAATAATCCTGTTCTCTTGAGACCATTGACACAATAGCCCTGCCCTCCAGACTCTAGGTATTGGCCACAATCCCCAGATTCTGAGCGGAGGCCCCTCTGTTCTGGGCTTCAGCTCCGCCTTCCAGGCCCACTGGGACGGCAACTCTGCTCCTTTGGCTTTAGGCACACCATTCTCTTAGTCCGTATGAGTGGCAACTCCACTCTAAAAAACCCCAGAGGCCATGACTCCACCCTTTGAAACTTCAGAGATCGTAGCCATATCTTCTGAGACTAAGGCAGCTCTGCTTCCTGTGTTGTCTCTTCAGTTTCTGCTTCCTAGTTCCTTGGCCTCTGGGCCCCTCGGGCCTCACACCCGCATCTGCCGTGCTGGGGCAAGTGTTCCAAAGCTCTGTAGCTCCACCAATAAGTGCCTGGAAGTACCCTACTCGGCCAGTAAACTTCGACTGGAATGCACTTCAGCTGCCAAGCTCCACTGATAAGTGCTCGGAGGCACCCCACTCCACCAGGAAGCCTCCTGCGCAAAGGTACTCACCTCCCTCACTCCATGGGTCAGCTCCAGTGCTGTCTGGTGCTGGTCTCCTGGTTCTGCTGCTGTTGGTTCTGTCACTGCCAGTCCTCTATCCATTCAGTTTCAAAACTGCTTCCACATTTTAGACATCTGTTACAGCAGCACCCTACTCTTGATACCAAATTCTTAGTGATCTAGTGCTGCTGTAACAAAAATATCACAAGCGGATGGCTTTAACAGAAGTTTATTCTCTCACAGTCTAGCAGGTTAGAAGTCGAAATTCAGGGCGTCAACTCCAGGTGAAGGCTTTGTCGTCAGCTCTGGAGTAAGGAAGGCCCTTATCAATCTTCCCCTGGACTAGGAGCTTCTCCGCGCAGGAACCCTGGGTCCAAAGGACGTGCTCTGCTCCCAGTGCTGCCTTCTTGGTGGTATGAGGTCCTTCACTCTCTGCTTACTTCTCTCTCCTTTTACCTCTTGTAAGCTAAAAGGTGGTGCAGGCCACATCCCAGGAAAACTCCCTTTACATTAAATCAGGGACATGACCTTCATAAAGGTGTTATAATCCCACTCTAGCTCTCTTTAACATAAAATTACAATGACAAAATGGAGGACAACCACATAACACTGGAAATCATGACCTAACCAAGTTGACACACATTTCTGGGGGACACAATTCAATCCATGACACTTACCTATGGAGTTTTTTTGGTTTTTTTTTTAAACATTCACGTTTAGAACCAACCCTGGAAAATCACGAAAGATTTGTTTTCTCCCACTTTGTAAAAAAGTATTAGAAATAATTAGGTTTATTTGATATGCGTTACACGAGAAGTGTTGTAAAATCAAAACGTATGCCTAATTTTCTTCAGATTAAATTTGTAATCTGCACTTTTCTTGAGCTTTCTCTAACTCGTAACAATAGATTAGGCTTTTGTAAACAGAAATAAAACACTTTCCTTTTCTCCCTGCCTTAACCAAAAAACCACACCAGTTGCCATCGAGTCAGTTCTGACTCATAGTGACCCTATAGGACAGAGTAGAACCTCCCCATAGAGTTTCCAAAGAGCAGCTGGTGGATTTGAACTGTTTATCTTTTGGTTGGCAGCCAAGCTCTTAACCACTGCGCCACCAGGGCTCCTCTCCCTGCTTTACCCTTCTCAAAATTTGAAAACTCTTAATGAGCATTCTTCTTTTTATGGTAATGTAATTAAATGCATAACTTCAGTAAGAATCTGCCCTTGTTTACGGGACATAACTGGAAACTTCAGCTACATAACCAAACCTTGACTGGAATGTCATTATTTGAGAACGACGCTCACAGAATCAAGGAAATACTTTAGTTGATGTTAGATCTGTTACTAACGGGACTTTTCGTGATAAAATTAAGATATACAATTTGAATAACCTCCATAAAATTGATCTCAAATAACAATGAAAAACTTATTTGACAAACAAGATTAAAAAATATAAGAGGTGCAAGTTCAATATGGCCCGTGGCTTGTGGGAAGGCCCAGATGGCCAGTTGGCCCACTAAAATTACCTCTCCTAAACGCTTTGCCACAAAACCTGTTGCCGTCGAGTCGATTCCAACTCATAGCGGCCCTATAGGACAGAGTAGAACTGCCTTGTAGAGTTTCCAAGGAGCACTTGGTGGATTCAAACTGCCAACCTTTTGGTTAGCACCAGTAGCACTTAACCACTACACCTCCCTCACTGGAAAGGATCTTACCAGGTAGTTCTCAGCCAAACTTCAAGGACTAGAACTGTGGGTATACATTTCCCAGCTCAAGCGGGCTCCAACAGACTTTTGGAGCTGCACATCAGGTAAAGGCTCACACTCAGGATAACTTGTGAAGCATCTCCCCAGAAGCAGATGAAATCTTGAGATAGACAGCTGTCCCAAGACCAAAGATCAAGAACATTTCCCCCACTGTTTTGCCTCTTTTAATCCTTACTGCTTTCCCCATGCTTTCATGCTCGTAAAAATAATGCAGTTATTTAAGTTTTACAGGTCACAGCCACTAATGGAAATTTTTCAGACTGCTGGATATGTCACCAAAAACCTAGGTCCGTACATGATACTGAGACCCTTTAGTCTTACCTGTAACAAACTACAATCTAGTCCCAGATACTACTGTAAATCTTACAATGACTGCTAAAGATGTAGTTTTTACGGTCTGATTGTGGGCTCCTCCAGAGTCTGGTAGCATGTTTTCACCTTACCTTTGCAACGAATGTGATTGTTCAAATGGCCTCCTCACGTTTAAATGCCTTTCAAGACATTATGGAGGCAATAACGTTTTTCCACCTTAGTCTTTGAAGCAAGTTGGTCAATGATGAAGAAATGAAGTAAATGGGGAAATAAAAAGCAGATGCTAATAAAATTTAAAGATTTTAAGTAATTGCTTTCATAGAAAAAAAAGTCTGAAAATAGAACTTATAAAATGGGAACAGAATGAGACCAGCTCACATCTCTTTCTTTGGAGAACTCACCAGAACTCAAAAATTGCAGGAAACAGTGAAGCCAACAGATTCTGAGGAAGGTTCCTCAACAAAGTAGCACTTTGATCTCCCAAAATTCTGCACTGTCCAGTTTCTTCTTCTCTGGAAAATGAGACCTCTATTTTGTCTTTCCTTTATATAGAAAAAAAAATAAAAAACTTCATCAGTGCTACATTCCACGGAACCCTAATTCCAGATACTAAACCTAGTCAGGGTTTCTCATTCTCTGGACACACCCTGTTTGTCTGGATTGGAATTACAAGACAATTAAAAATTTAAACCTCCTACAATGTTGGAAAACAAAGAGACAAAGCAATTGTGAATGGTCATTTGAAAATACTTTTATTCCTTTATTTACTCAATAAATATTTTTTTACTGCATTCTTTGTACCAGGAAATGTTCTAGTCCTGAAAATACATCGGGTAACCAGACACACTGGGTCTCCATGGACAAAGAACTGGAATTCCCTGGAGGAAATCTGGAATTAAACATAAAAGGGAGATAAATATGGAAAGTTGCATTAAACAAAAATGATGTGACAAAAATAAGACACATTACTGGGATGGTGAATAGTAGAGGAGAGTGGTAGGGCACAGGCCACATACTATTGTCTTGAACATGTTGATGATATTAACTATCATAAGGAAAATGGAAGAAGCCCTGGTGGTGCAGTGGTTAAGTACCTGACTGCTAAGTGAAAGGCCAGCAGTTTGAACCACCAGCAACTCTGCAAAAGATCTGGTGATCTGCTTCTGTAAAGATTACAGCCTTGGAAATCTATAGCACTGTACTATGTCCTATAGGGTCACTGTGAGTCAAAACCAACTTGATGGCAATGTTGTTTTGGTTTTTTTTAAAGGAAAATAAAAATCTCATTTTATGTTTTTTTTTTAAACAGGGAAAATAAAGTGCCCATCAAAATGTACTACGTAACTGTACTACCTTCTAACTCAGAATTGAAACTTAGACTAGAGTGGAATTCAAGGTTTTTCCTTAATAATTCCCTATTTTTAGTTTTTTTTTGAATAGCACTATAAATATTTAACAGAAAAAAGAATTATAGGCCTTTATTAAAATTTATGAATACACAAGTTTTATTCAATTGAAATACACAAAAATTTTGTTTGTGATTATCTGTACATATTTTTGGAAGTTTTTCATATATAATACACATTCTAGAATCAACCAAAAAACCTAACCTGTTGCTGCTGAGTCAATTCTGACTCATAGCAACCCCACAGGAGAGAGCAGAACTGCCCCATAGGGTTTCTAAGGAGCAGTTGGTGGATTCAAACTACCGACCTTTTTTGGTTAGCAGCCGTAGCTCTTAACCACTGTGTCATCAGAGCTTCCAACCCATGGCAAAAAAAACACCAAACCGAACCAGTTGCTGTCTAGTAGATTCCGACCCATAGTGACCCTACAGGACAGAGGAGAACTGCCCCCCAGGGTTTCCAAAGAGCAGCTGGTGGACTTGAATACTGACCTTTTTGGTCAGTAGCAGAGCTCTTAACCACTGTGCCACCAGGGCTCCTATCTAGGGCAGTGGATCTCAAATGTCTTTGCACACTGAAATTATCTGGGAGTTTAAAAAAACTCTGATGGTTGTTTCCCATCAAGAGATTCTGATTTAATTGTTCTTAGGCGTGGCCTAGAAATTTAGAGTTTTAAAAGGTCTCCAAGTGATTCCAAAAGACATCAACATTTGAAATCCAGTTTTCTAAGAAACTAAGGCCCAAAATACGGGCTTGTTACAGAAGAAGATCATGTTTGGTAAAGTAGAAAGTCAGCAAAAATGAGAGAAATGCTCAATGAGATTAACTGAAAGAATAGGCACAATAACACACTCAAACATACCAATGATCAAGAAAATGGTACCGGACCTGGCAACGGTTCCCTCTGTTATATATATGTTCGCCATGAAATGGAACCAACTCAACAGCAACAATTACACCGACGGTGTCTGGTACATGGACCACTATCGGCATTTCCCAGCTTTGTAGAAAATCAAAATCAAAGGCCCCATCTCAACCTACTGAATCAGGATCTGCATTTTAACAAGATCTCAGCAGATTCACAAGATGTATGAGAAGCACTGGTTCTGAACAGTTTAGATTCTCCACCATAGGGCATAAAACCTGTACAGAAAGTGAGAATACTCCCACTACTTCATTCAGTTGATAAACGGATCTCTGCTGAAAAAAGAAAACATACACATTGCCCAGCCATCTCAGATATTGTGCCTAGATTGTAATAATTGAGCTACCCTGAGCTTGATGATAAGCCTCTCAGTTTCTCAAAATTTCTCTCCGTTGGATATTGGCTCAAAATATTCTTAGTTTAAAATGCTGAAATCTACAACCGAGCTTATGATGAGCAGGAGAACCGTCATGCCTATCCTATTTCTACATAAGACGAGCCCCCCCAGCAGAGGTAACTGTTGCAAATTATTTTAAGTTTTCTCGTGTATATCTCGGAGCCCTGGTGGCGCAATGGTTAAGAGCTCCGCTTCTAACCAAAAGGTCAGCAATCCAAATCCGCCAACCTTGGAAACCCTATTGGGACAGTTCTACTCTGTTCCATAGGGTCACTATGAGTCAGAATCGACTTGATGGCAACAAGTTTGGTTTTGGGTGTATCTCCGATTTTTGGTTATATATGCTGACTTTGAAATTTTATCATTCCCAATTTATATTCAACTCATTGACTTCTTTATGGCATTGCCACAGCATATCTGCCTGCTTCCCAACCCAGATGCTTCTAAATTATAAAAAAAATTTAAATTAGTTCAGTGTTTAGAGGACAGGGCCAAGATGACAGAATAGTCAGACGCTTCCTGTTGTCCCTCTTACACCAAAAACTGAAAAACACAAATGAATCCATCGTATATGACAATCAAGAGACCTGATCATCAAAGACAAAGCTAAACAGTCAGACTGAGTGGCAAACAGAAGAAAAGACAATTCAAAAGCAGTGAAGAAGTGCCATTCATGAGGTTGCCCACACCCTGCTCGCTGGGATAGCTGGCACACACGGGCTGACGCACGCAGTAGCATTTGGGACATGTCTCACCATGTCCAGAGAGGCTGGGCGGAAGAGGCTGCACAAGCCTGCAGACCCTGGTGGAAGTGGTGCTGGACCCAGGGAAGTTAAGTGCAAGGGGGACGATCACAGCAGAGAAGTGCCTCTTTCTGCTTACCCACCCCCTCACCCCACTCTGCTCCAACATGAGTCTGGCCATATTCAACAACTGCCATGCCCACCTATGCTGGAACGCAGGAGTATCCGCTTCCAAACCAGTCTCGTACCGTAAGCTGAGAACTCAGGGCAGCCACTGCCCCTTTGACTAGGCACTGGCACAAGGGGTCCACAGACCTGTAGTGCCATTCCCTCCTGTCTAGACTTATTGGGGCCCATTCAACACCACACACCCTCATTAGCATAAAGCACGGCACACACCTGAAACCTATTTTCAACGGCAGCAGCCAATGAGGAGTTGCACATTCATGACATTTAACACTGTTCTGCCCATTAAGAAGAGACATCGCACACCCACATAAGGGGCCTGAGAATAAGTGGTACTTCCCAGTCCCTCCAGCCAACAGCATCAGGTGCCCAAGGATGGGCTGCAAGATCCACACCACACACGCTCTAGGGGACAGGGACATGCCCTCCACCCAGGCACGTGGAGGCAGACTTCAGCCCCCTATGCAGCCAGATACCTGGGCCTGCTCCAAACCCCACTACACAGCCCTACCCGTCTAAGACTGTAAGTGAGAATCTACATCACATACTCTGTGACCAACAACCTGGACACCTGTAGAACATCTGCACAAGAAAAATGAACAGACCCCTGGGTTCATATACCTCATAGCTGCTCTAAAAACCTGAAAACAGAAAATAAGAGCTTCAAAGATGCCAATAACTAAAGTAGCTCACACGCTCAGCTTACGCAGACATATCAAAATAAAGCAAAAAGATAGGACTCAGTAAACAAACACAGAATAGATATAATAACTTATCGATGGTTCAGAACCAACAGTCAATATCAAATCACATAAAGAACAAGGTCAAGATGGCTCCAGCAAGTGACCAAAACAAAAAACCAGGAAATGCTGCAGAGAAAACAAGGTCTTGGAGTCATCAGAGAGAGAATTAAAAAAATTAATATACGGAGCTCTTCAAGAAATCAGGAAAGAGTTTGGGCAAAACTGAGACCAAACCAAGGAACACACAGAAAAAACATCAGAAAAGTTCAGGAAAACAATAAAAGAACACAACAAATTTAACAGGATGCTAGAAACAAGAGAGACACGAACTGTGGGGACCATGGTCTTGGAGAACACCTAGCTCAGTTGGCATAACACAGTTTATAAAGACAATGATCTACATTCTTGGTCAGTAGCGTCTGAGGTCTTAAAAGCCTGTGAGCAGCCAGCCATGTAAGATACTCCACTGGTCTCATCCCTTCGGGAGGCAAGGAAGTGTGAAGAGAACAGGATACAAGGGTAAGATCAGTCCGAAGGACTAATGGACCACAGCTACCAAGGTCTCCACCAGACTAAGTCCAGAACAGCTAGATGGTGACCAGCTACTACTACTGACTGCTCTGACCAGGATCACAACAGAGGATTCTGGACAGAGCTGAAGAAAGATATAGAACAAAATTCTAACAAAAAAAAAAAGACCAGATTTACTGGCCTAAAGGAGACTGGAGAAACCCCGAGAGTATGGCCCCCAGACACCCTTTTAGCTCAGCGGTGAAGTCACTTCCAAGGTTCACCGTTCAGCTGGGGAGTGGACAGCCCCATAAAACCAAATGGGACTAATGAGGCACAGCAGTCCAGGGACATGGACTAGAAGGCAGAAGGGGACAGGAAAGCTGGTGATAGGGAACCCAAGGTTGAGTAAGCATAGTGTTGATGTGTTGTGAGGTTAACCATTGTCATGGAGCAACATGTGCACTGTTTAATGAAAAACTATTATGTTCTGTAAACTTTCATCTAAAATGAGAATAGCAGCACAACTGGAAAAACATAGTCAATGTCACTGAAATATGCATGTAGAAATTTTTGAAATGGTGTATTTTTGGCTATGTATATTTTCACCAAAAAACAAAAAGATCAAGAAGGGAGAGGGTTGACATGTGGCATTGTTAACCAATGTCATAGAACAATATGCATACTACTGTTTCATGAGAAACTACTCTGTAAAACTTTACCTGAAATTAAAAAAAAAAAATTAAAAAATGAAATTTCAAAATTAAGCAACTCAATACAAGGTCACAGGAGCAGAACTGAGGCAATGGAGGTCAGAATTAGACTGAAAATAAATCCCCTGACACCAACTTGAAGAAAAATCAGACAAAAGAATTTAAAAAAATGAAGAAACCCTAAGAATTATGTGGTATATTATCAAGTGGAAAAACTTACGACTGACTAGAGTACCAAAATGGGTGGGATGACAGAAAACACAAAGAGGGCTACTGAAGATATGCTGGCAAAAAACTTCCCCGATATCATGAAAAATGACAACATAGCTATCCAAGAAGCTCAACAAAGCCCACACAGGGTAGATCCCAAAAAATATTCACCAAGACATATTATAATTAAACTTGTCAAAACCAAAGACACAGAACCTTCAGAGCAGCTAAGGATAAATGAAAAGTCACCTACAAAAGAGAACCAGGAAGATTAAACTCTACTCAGCAGAAAACAATGCAGACAAGAAGACAATGGGATAACATACATAAAATCTTGAAGAAAAAAAATTGCCGGCCAAGAAAATCACATATCCAGCAAAACTGACTCTAAAATACGATGGCAAAATTACATCATTTTCAGGTAAACAGAAATCAGGGGAATTTGTAAAAACCAAACCAAAATTACAATTATTAAAGAAAGAACCAACATATTTATCAGACAACAACCCAAGACTAGAACACAGGACAGAACCAGATATCAATCCAGATAGAAAAGTCACAAAAACAAGTCAAAGCTAAAACACTGAAAACAGGGAAACAGGTACATCAACGTGTAAATGATGACGACGTAAAAACGAAAAAGAGAAAACAGTGAGTATAGTCATACAACGTCCATAAGAAAAAAATAGATACCAAGAAATAAAAGATCAGTTTAAACTTACAAAAATAAAGGTAAATTTTAAGGTATCCACAAAGGAAGCTAACAAATCTACCCACCAAAATAAAAACACACAGACTCAGCAAACACAAAACAGTCAAAAAAAAAAAATACATAAAAAGAACACAGCACAGAAAATTAAGTAGAACAAAAAAACTATCAACACCACACACACAAAAAAATACATCAAAAAGACGGCAATAAATTCATACCTATCAATAAATTACATTAAATATAAAAGGTCTAGCGGAAGCAGGACCAAGGTGGCAGATGCTTCCGGTGCTCCCTCTTACAACAAAGACCCGAAAAAACAAGTGAACTGATTATATATGACAATCTAGGGGCTCTGAACATCAAAAGTAAAGTTGAGAAACCAGATTGAGTGGCCGGGGGAGGCAGTCACTTCAGAAGCAGCAAGTTGCCAGACCTGACCCGGCGAGAGCCTGAGCCCTTCAGCCCGGATCAGCATGGGGGTGAGCACTGAGGGAGGGAAGCACGGTGCTCAGGAGGTGTTTTCCACACCAGGAGAGACCCAGCAACAGAGAGTCTACTCGACCATCCAGAACCAGTGAGAAGCAGCCCTCAATCAGTAAAAGGTAACTACTTGCGTCCAGCCAACCCCGAGGATCAAAAACACCCCCCTTAGGGAGAAACGTCTCTCCCATTTACCTCCCCGCTCCCTGCTCTGCACTGGGTCCCAGACTGCCTTCAGCAATTGCCGAATCCCCTGGGGCGGAAGTAGGATCCGTCACACGCCCGGAGCCATTCTCCTTGTCTTGGAGAGTGAACAAATTAACAAACAGCAAAAAAAATAAACTGCTGGCTCCCTAAGCCAGGAATCCTGGGTAGGCACAGCTCCTTTGCCTAAGCACAGGCATAAAGGATCCACGGACTCTGGTGCCTTTCCCTCTGCATAGACTTGTGTGGACCCATATCAACAGCTTAGGCCCTCAATACCACAGTACAACACGGTATATATCTGAAGTCTAACTTCAACTGTTTCAGCAGTGAAGTAGCAGGGACATTTAACACTGCTCTACCCATTAAGCAGGGTCTTTACCTACCCACAACAGGAGCCTGAGGACCGGTGTCTCCACTCATACCACCTAGCCACCTGTGACAGAAGTCCAAGCAAAAGAGGTGCCCCCTAGTCCTTACAGCCAACAGCACTGTGTGCTCATAGTCCAGCTCCAAAACCCATCCATCTACGCACTCTAGGGAACAGGGACATGCTTTCCTCCTGGGCACTCAGGTGGCCGTTGGCCACCTGCCTTAGCCTGTGTCCCCCTACTGCAGCTGGATGCCTATGCCTACAACAATCACCCATGCCTGTCTAGAACTACAGGTGAAAGCCTGCACCACGAACTTCGTGGTCGGTTACCTGGACATCTGACCTAAATACATACAGGAGTGGGTGGACTCCTGGGCTCACATACTTTGTGGCACACCTGGCCCCCTGGAGGCAGGACACTGGAACTTCAAGGGTGCTGGTGACTGGGCTAGCTCACATGAGCAGCCTATTTAGGCATATCAAAACAAAACAAGCTAGGACACGGTAAGCAAACATAAAATAATTTACGCCTCAGAGACAACAATCAATATCAAATCACCTAAAGAAACAGTCCATGATGCCTTCAGCAAGCTCCCAAAATAAAGATTCTAGAAATCTTCCAGAGGAAAAAAATTTCTCGGAATTACCGAAAGCGGAATACAAAAACTTAATATACAGAACTCCTCAGGAAATTAGAAAGGAAACTAAGCAAACCACAGAGCACATAATAGAGGAAATTAAAAAGATTAGAGAAAAGCATAATGAAAAATTAAACAGGCCGTAAAAATCCATACAGAGACAGAAATCAGAAATCCAGAAGATGAACAATAAAATTTCAGAAGTGGACAAAACAAAGTCATAGGAGCAGAACTGAGGCAACAAAGTCAGAATTAGTGAGCGTGAAGATAAAGCACTTCATACCAATTTATTTCAGAAAAAATAAGATAAAAGGATTTAAACAAATGAAGAAACCCTAAGAATTATGTGGAATTCTATCAAGGGGAATAACCTACGAGTGATTGGAGTACCAGAACAGGGGGGATGAGAGAAAATACAGAGAGAGTTGTTGAAGACTTGTTGGTAGAAAACTTCCCTGATATCGAGAAAGACAAGAAGATATCCATCCAGGATACTCACTGAACCCCACATAAGGTAGATCCCAAAAGAAAGTCACCAAGACATAATCAAATTTGGAAAAACCAAAGATAATTTTAAGAACAGCTACAGATAAAAAGTCATCTACAATAAAGAGTCAATAAAAATAAGCTTGGATTACTCAGCACAAACCATGCAGGCAAAAAGGCAATGCCATAACATACACAAAGCCATGACAGAAAAAACCTGCCAACCTAAAATTATATATCCAGTGAAACTGTCTCTCAAATATGATGGGAAAATTAGAGCAATTCCAGATAAAGACAAGTTTAGGCAATCTGCAAAAACCAAACCAAAACTGCAGGAAATACTAAATGGAATCCTCCGGTTAAAAAACCAATAACATCAGATAACAGCTCAACGCTAGAACAAAGGAAAGAGCAACCAGATATCAACACAGATAGTGAACTCATGAAAATAAATCAAACCTAAAACACTGAAATAGGGAAACAGATGTCAATATGTAAAAGATGACAACATTAAAACAAAAAACAAGGACTTAAAAAACGTAGACATAGATTTCTCATATGTAAAAGAAGTCAAGGCAACACAAATAAAAAACCGGTATAAACTCAGAAAAAGAGATAAATATTAAAATAACCACAAAGAAAACTAACACTCCTACAAGTCAAAATAGAAAATATATAAAGACTCAGCAAATACAAAATCAACAATTAGAAACATGAAAAGAAAACATACAAAGAAAAACGACTCAGCACAGAAAATTAAGTGGAACAAAGAAACTGTCAACACACAAAAAAAGACATCAAAATGACAACATCAAACTCATACCCATCAGTAATTAACGCTGAAGGTAAAACAACTAAATCCACCAATAAAGAGACAGAGAATGGTAGACGGGATAAAAAAACACAATCTGTCTATATGCTGCCTACAAGAGACACACCTTAAAGACAAAAACTAAAACAAAATAGTGGAAAAAAATATGCCCATCAAAAAAGATTAGGAGTGGCAATATTACACTCTGACAAAATAGACTTTAAAGTAAAATCCACCACAAAAGATAAAGAAGGACACGATATAATGATAAAGAAGTCAATACACTAAGAAGACATAGTATTTATGCACCCAATGACAGGACTACGAAATACATAAAACAAACTCTAACACCACTGAAAGCAGAGACAGCCCCACAATAACAGCAGAAGACTTCAACACACCACTTTCGGTGAAAGAACATCCAAAAAGAAGCTCAACAAGGAAACAGAAGATCTAAATGCTACAATCAACCAACTTGACCTCACAGACATATACTGAACACTCCATCCAACACCAGCCAAGCATACTTTCTTTTCCAACGCACATGGAACATTTTCCAGGTAGACTACATATCAGGCCATAAAGCAAGCCTGAAGAGAACTTAAAGCATCAAAATATTACAAAGCATCTTTTCTGACCATAAAGCAATAAAAGTAGAAATCAGAAAAAGCAAGGAAAAAAACTCAAAACACACAGAACCTGAACAACACCTTGCTCAAAAATTTCTGGGTTATAGAAGAAATTAAGGATAGAATAAAGAAATACATAGAATCAAACAAGAATGAAAACACATTCTACCAGAACCTTTCGGACAAAGCAAAAGCAGCACTCAAAGTTCAGTTTACAGCAATCAATGCACACATCCAAAAAAAGCCATAATCAAAACATTAACCCTACAACTCAAACAAGTAGAAAGAGAGCAGCAAAAGAAGCCCTCGGGTGCCAGAAAGAGGAAATCATAAGAGTTAACACTATTTCAGAGCACAAAAAAGGATGGAATACTAACAAACTCATTCTATGAACTCAGCATAACCCTGATACCAAAACCAGGTAAAGACACCCCCAAAAAAAAAAAAAAAAAAATTACAGACCAGTATGCCTCATGGACATTGACCCAAAAATCCTCAACAAAATTCTAGCCAATAGAATTCAGCAACATATCAAAAAAGAATTCACCATGATCAAATGAGATTTATGCCAGGTATGTAGGGATGGTTCAACATTAGAAAAACAACGTAAACTATCACATTAATAAAACAAAAGACAAAAACCACATGATCTTATTAATCGATGTGGAAAAGGCATTTGACAAAGTCCAACACCCATTCATGATAAAAACTCTCAACAAAACAGGAATAGAAGGGAAATTACTCAATATAATTAAGTGCATTTATACAAAGCCAACAGCCAACATCATCCTAAATGGAAAGACTTTGAAAACATTTCCCTTGAGAACGGGAACCAGACAAGGATGCCCTTTATCACCACTCTTATTCAACAATGTGCTGCAAGTCCTAGCCAGAGCAATTAGACTAAAAAAAGAAATAAAGAGCATCCAAATTGGTGAGGAAGAAATCAAAGTATCTCTATTTGCAGATGATGTGATGTTATACACAGAAAACGCCAAGGAATCCACATGAAAACTACCGGAAAAAAAGATTTCAGAAAAAGTTTCAGGATACAAGATAAACATACAAAAATCAGCTGGATTCCTTTACACCAACAAAGAGAACCTCAAAGAGGAAATCACCAAATCAAGACCATTTACAATAGCCCCCAAGAAGATAAAACACCTACGAATAAATTTAACGAAAGATGTAAAAGACCTATACAATGAAAACTGCAAGACGCCACCTCAAGAAACCAAAAGAGACCCGCATAAGTGGAAAAACATAACTTTCTCATGGACAGGAAGACTCAACCTTGTGAAAATGTCAATTCTATCCAAAGCAATCTACAGATACAATGCAATCCCAACCCAAATTCCAACAGCATATTTTTATGAGATGGAAAAACCGCCAACTTCATATGGAAAGGGAAGAGGCCCCGGATAAGTAAACCATTACTCAAGAAAAAAAAGTGGGAGGCCTCACACTACCTGATTTCAAAATCTATTATACCACCATGGTAGTCAAAACAGCCTGGTACTAGTACAACAGATACACAGACCAACGGAACAGAATTGAGAATCCAGATATAAATTTATCCACCTATGAGCAGCTGATATGTGACAAAGGCTAAAAGTCCGTTACCTGGGGAAAAAACAGTCTGTTTAGCAAATGGTGCTGGCAGAACTGGATATCCATCTTCAAAAAACTGAAATAAGACCGATACCTCACACCATGCACAAAAACTAACTCAAAATGGATCAAAGACTTAAATATAAAAGGAAAATAATAAAGATCATGGAATAAAAATAGGGACAATACTAGGAGCCCTATACATGGCACCAACAGAATAGAAACCGTAAGTAACAATGCACAAGCACCAGAAAAGAGACTAGATAACCAGGAACTCCTAAAAACCAAACACTTATGCTCATCAAAAGACTTCACCAAAAGAGTCAAAAAACAACCTACAGACTGGGAAAAAACATTTTTGGCTACGATAAACCCGATCATCGTCTATCTAAAATCTACAAGATACTACAAAACCTCAACAAAAAGACAGCCCAACTAAAAAATGGGCAAAGGATATGAACAAGCACTTAGCCAAAGAAGATATTCAGGTAGCTACCAGGGACATAAAGAAATGTTCACGATCATTAGCCATTAGAGAAATGGAGATCAAAACTACAATGAGATGGCATCTCACCCCAACAACTCTAGCATTAATCCAAATACACAATAATAAATGCTGCAGAGCTTGTGGAGAGACTGGAACACTTACACACTGTTGGTGGGAATGTAAAATAGTACA
The DNA here is from genome assembly GCF_000243295.1 of Trichechus manatus latirostris. Classification (NCBI taxonomy): domain Eukaryota; kingdom Metazoa; phylum Chordata; class Mammalia; order Sirenia; family Trichechidae; genus Trichechus; species Trichechus manatus. Next base: position 155,713 of record NW_004444331.1, read on the forward strand.
ACCATTTTGGAAGTCGATTTGGCACCTCCTTAAAAAGCCAGAAACACAAGCACCATACGATCCAGTAACCCTGCTCCTTGGAATATATCCTAGAGAAATAAGAACCATCACACAAATAGATAGGTGCACACCCATGTTCACTGCAGCACTGTTCACAACAGCAAAAAGATGGAAACAATCTAGGTGCCTATTAACAGACAAATGGATAAATTATAATATATTTACATAATGGAGTACTAAGCAATGATAAAAGAACAAAGAAGAGTCCATTAAACATCTTATGACATGCAGGAATCTGGAGCGCATTATGCTGAGTGAATTCAGTCACAGAAAACAAATATTGTATAAGACCACTAATATAAGAACTCGCGAAAAGCTTTAAACACGGAACAAACAAAACGTTCTCTGATGGTTATGAGGGTGGGGAGGGAGGGTGAGAACTATTCACTAACTAGATAGTAGACAAGAATTATCTTAGGTTAAGGGAAGAACAGCACACACTATAGTGGAAGTCAGCACAATGGGAGGAAACCAAAACTAAGAAGTTTCCTGAATACAATCAAACACTTCGAGGGACAGAGTAGCAGAGGTAGGGGTCTGGGGACCATGCTTTCAGGAGACATTTAGGTCAACTGGCATAACAAAACTTAAGAAAATGTTCTGCATCCTACTTTGATGAGTGGCGTCTGAGCTCTTAAAAGCTTGCAAGCGGCCATCTAAGACGCACTGATTGGTCCCAACCACCTGGTGTAAAGGAGAATGAAGAACACCAAGGACACAAGAAAAGTATTAGCTCAGGAGACAGAAAGGGCCACATAAACCAGGGACTTCATCAGCCTGAGACCAGAACAACTAGATTATGCCCGGCTACCACCAATGACCACCCTAACAGGAAACACAACAGAGTCTCTGATGGAGCTGAAGAAAGGTAGTGGGCAGAAAAATTCTAGTAAAAACACCAGACTTAATGGTCTGACACTGGAGGAACCCTGGAAAGCATGCCCCTGGATCCTCTATCAGCTGAAAACTACAACAATTACCGAGGCCAACTCTTCAAAGACTGGACTTGACTGTGGGACATAAAATGATACTCGTGAAGAGTATGCTTCTTAGTTCAAGTAGATACATGAGACTAAACGGGCAGCTTCCGTCCAGAGGTGAGATGAGAAAGCAGAGAGGTCAGCAGCTGGTTGAATGGACATGGGAAAGTAGGGGTGGAAAAGAGGAGTGTGCTGTCACAGTACAGGGACACATATTAGGGTCACATAACAATGTATGTATAAATTTTCTATAAGAGATAACTTGAAATGTAAATTTACACAAACTACAAGAAACGAAACACACATATATGTATATACAAAAGGACTAAACGAACCAATAAAGACACAGAGTGAATTAAAAAACATGATCCGTCTATATGCTGCCTACAAGAGACACACCTTAGACTCAAAGACACAAATTAAAACTCAAAGGATGGAAAAAAAATATATCCAGCAAACAACAACCGAAACAGAGCACAAGTGGGAATATCTCCAAAAAAAAAAGCTTTAAAGCAAAATCCACCAGAAAGGATAATGAAAGACACTATATAATGATTACAGGGTCAGTACAACAGCAGAACATAACCATAATAAGTATATACGCACCCAATGACAGGGCTCCAAAACACATAAACTCTAACAGCACTGAAAAGAGAAATAGTTCGACACTAATAGTAGAAGATTTCAACACACCAGTTTTGGTGAACAGCAAAACATGTAGAAAGAAACTCAATAAAGACAGGGAAGATCTAAATGCCACAATCAACCTGACCTCATAGACATATACAGAACACTACACCCAACAGCAGCCAAGTATACACTCTTTTCCAACGCACAGAAGAGGAAGCAAATAACCAGAATAAGAAATGAGATGGGAGATATCACAACAGATCCAACTGAAATAAAAAGGATAACAGAATACTACAAAAAACTGTATTCCAAACAAATCTGAAAACCTAGAGGAAAAGGACAAATTTCGAGAAACACACTACTTACCGAAACTAACACAAACCGAGGTAGAAAAACTAAATAAACCCATTACAAAAGAAGAGTTTGAAGAGATAATTTTAAAAAACTCCCAACAACAACAAAAAAAGTCCTGGCCCAGACAGCTTCACTGGAGAATTCAACCACACTTTCAGAGAAGAGTTAACACTAGTTCTACTAAATGTATTTCAGAGCATACAAAAGGAATATTCAAGCACTCATCCTATGAAGCCAGCATAATCCTGATACCAAAGCCAGACTGAAAAAAAAAAAAAATTACACAGCAGTATCACTGATCAACACAGACACAAAAATCCTCAACAAAATTCTAGCCAATAAAATTCAACAGCATATCAAAAAAATAATTCACGATAACCAAGTGGGATTCCTATCAGGTATGCAGAAATGGATCAACTTTAGAAGAGATAAGAACTACAGGATCTTATCAATTGATGCAGAAAAGGCATTTAACAAAGTCCAACACCCACTCCTGATAAAAACAGCAAAACAGTAATGGAAGGGAATTTCTTCGACATAATTAAGGGCATTTATATAAAGCCAACAACCAACATCATTCTAAGCAGAGTCTGAAAGAATTCCTCTGGAGAACGGGAACCAGACAAGGATGCCTTTTTCATCACTCTTATTCAACATTGTGTTGGAGGTCCCAGCTGAACTGAGATGGTATATCACTGTAGTTTTGATCTCCATTTCTCTAATGGCTAATGATCATGAGCATTTCTTCATGTGTCTGTTAGTTGCCTGAATGTCTTCTGTGGCAAAGTGTCTGTTCATATCCTTTGCCCATTTTTTAATTGGGTTATTTGTCTTTTTGTTGTTGAGGTTTTCCAGTATCTTGTAGATTTTAGAGATTAGACATTGATCGGATTTATTGTAGCCAAAAATTTTTTCCCAGTTTGTAGGTTGTCTTTTGACTCTTTTGGTGAAGCCTTTGATGAGCATAAGTGTTTGATTTTTAGGAGTTCCTGGTTATCTAGTCTCTTTTCTGGTGCTTGTGCATTGTTACTTATGGTTTCTATTCTGTTTGTGCCATGTTTTAGGGCTCCTAGCATCGTCTCTTTTTTTTCTTCCATGACTTTTATCATTTTCGATTTTATATTTTGGTATTTGATCCATTTTGAGTTAGTTTTTGTGCATGGTGTGAGGTATGGGTCTTGTTTCAGTTTTTTGCAGACAGATATCCAGTTCTGCCAGCGCCGTTTGTTAACAAGACTGTCCTTTCCCCAATTAACGGACTTTGAGCCTTTGTCAAATATCAGCTGCTCATAGGTGGATGAATTTATGTCTGGATTCTCAATTCTGTTCCATTGGTCTATCTGTTGTACCAGTACCAGACTGTACAACAGCATTTTTTAACAAGATAAACAAATCACCAACTTCATATGGAAAGGGAAGAGGCTCCAGATAAGCAAAGCATTCCTCAACAAGAAGAACAAAGTGGGATGCCTCATACCACCTCATTTTAGTACCTATTACACCGCCACAGTAGTCAAAACAGCGTGGTATGGGTACAAGAAATACACAAACCAACAGAACAGAACTGAGAACCTAGTTGTAAATCCATCCACCTATGTGCAGCTGATATTTGACAAAGGCCCAAAGTCTGTTAAATGGGGAAAAGAAAGTCTTTTTAACAAACAGTGCTGGCATAACTGGACATCGGTGCTGGCATAGCTGCACATCCATCTTCAAAAATATGAAACAGGATCCACACCTCACACCATGCACAAAAAATAACTCAAAATGGATCAAAGACCTAAATACAAAATCTAAAATGATAAAGATTATGAAAGAAAAAAATAAGGACAACGCTAGGAGACCTAATCCACCGCAAAAACAAAACACAAACCATAAATAACAATGCACAAACACCAGAAAAAAAACTAGATAACTGGGAGCTCCTGAAAATCAAACACTTATGCTCATCAAAAGACTTCACCAAAAGAGTAAAAAGACAATCTACAGAGTGGAAAAACATTTTTGGCTACAAAGAACACAATACAGACTCCTGGACAGAGCGGGAAAAAAGTGTGGACCAGATTTAATGGTCTGACAGAGACTGAAGGAACACCCAAAACTATGGCCCCCGGATGCTCTGTTAACCCGGAACTAACACCATTCTCAAAGCCCACGCTTCAAAGATTAGACGTGTATAAAACAAAAAACACACGTGAGGAATGTGCTTCTTAGTTCAAGCATATACACAAGACCAAATGGGCGACTCCTGTCCGGAGGCAGGATGAGAAGGCAGGGCGGGACAGGAACTGGTTGAATGGACACAAAGTTTTGTATGAGAAATTAACTTCAGCCGTAAACTGTTACCTAAAGCACACACACACAAAAAAAGACAGTAATTTGGTATTTACATGGTAATGTAAACGTTTAAAATATACAAATATTAGATATTACTTATTGGTCAGTTTGGCTGTGTTTGCTTATACAGTTAGTTTCTGAAATAAAAAATTGCATTATTTTATCATTTGTTTCAATTTTTGAATCTTTTATTCATGATTCCAATTTTCCAAAGTAATTCTACAGTTATTTCTCATTGTTCTAGTTCACTTAGTCAAACTTACATTGCAATCTATCATTCCCAAAATTTGTCTCATCTGGAAGGCATTATGCCAAGTGAAGTCAGTCACAAAAGGACAAATATTGTATGAGACCACTATTATAAGAACTCAGGAAAAGGATTAAACACAGTAAAAACATCCTTTGATGGTTTTGAGGGTGGGGAGTGAGGAGAAAGGGAAATCACTAGCTAGTTAGTAGACCAGTGTCAACTTCGGTGGAGGGAAGGACAACAGACAATACGGGGAAGTCAGCACAACTGACCAAAACAAAACCACCGAAGTTTCCTGGGCACATCCAAACACTTTGAGGAACTAAGTAGCTGGGGCTAAACCCTGGGGACCACAGTTTCGGGGGACATCTAGGTCAACTGGCATAACAAAGTTTATTAAGAAAATGTTCTATATCCCACTTTGGTGAGTAGTGTCTGGGACCTTAAAAGCTTCTTGAGTGGCCACCTAAGATACATCTATTGGTTCCATTCCACCCAGAGCAAAGGAGAATGAAGAAAACCAAAGACACAAGGAAAATACCAGCCCAAAGGACTAAAGGACCACATGAACCAGAGACTCCACCAGACTGAGAGCAGAAGAACTAGATGGTGCTCTGATGCCACCAATGAACACCCTGACAGCGAACACGACAGAGAGTCCTGGACAGACCAGAATAAAAACATAGTACAGAATTCAAGTTCACATAAAAAGACTAGACTTTATGGTCTGACAAGTTCCGGAGGAATCTACGCACGGGCTCCTTCTGTTCTAAATCTCCTCCTCCAGACCCTAAAACTCCTGCTTCTCACATGCCTTTTTCACTCTTGAGCTGTACGTTGTAGTTTCTTGGAAGTGAACACTGGGTTCCCATTTGCCTTTTTCATCTTTACTTGCTGTCTTTTGTGTTATTGCTTTCTGTTGTGTTGTCATAAGAAGAAGAGTCATAGAGTAGAACACAGGCATAGAACCTATAAGCCTGTTGTTTAAGCTTGCCTGACAGACAGGCTAGTTTATGGTTCTCATCAGACTAAGATCCGCTTGGACAAACGTTGCTGTGGGTCACCAATAAAACCAGATGAAGCTCCGCCTCCACCTTATTTTTTTGTCCTGAACATTTGGCTTTGATACAGAGAGCATTCTCTTTGGTTTTCCACCTGCTGTGGGGAACTGAATGTCAGGTCTGTGTTTGGAGGAACCAATCATCAGGCTGGAGGCCTGAGGCACAAGTTGCATAAGCATTACATTCCTACCGATTGTGCCAGCTCTCATGGAGTCATTTAAGTATAAATACTCCTCTTCCAGAAAAAAAAACTGCTTATTTGTTCTTTCATCCCTAACTCTTGTACTTATCTTTTTAAAACGTATAACTTTGCGAAGGATGATCTAAGCCTTTAGTGGCCACTTTGGGGAACTTCTGGTATGAGTAAACAGGTCCATTTAAGACGTACATTACAAAAGAGGGAATCTTTCACTCCAGGAAAAAAATAGGGTGCTTGTTTTGGTATAAGGAGATCTCAAAAAGACAAAATGATTCTAAAATTGTTTCTCTGAAATATTTTTAAAGCATGCAGAAAATAAAATTAAATCCTTGATTTCAGTGGAAGCAATTGTTAATCCCTCTGCTCTTCCTTAACCATCTTTGCCCTTAAAAATCAGACCCTCTAATAAATTTAACCACTGCTGGCTTGGAGTGCCAACAATGGTTGAATTTAGACCTTGGAGCCGAGCTGAACTCCAAGCAATAGTTGAAAGTTTTTCAGATCCCTGGAAAAGGATAAAACTATGTTTACAGAGGAATTTAGAATTTTCCTGTGTGCATATGACCTTGGACTTCCAGACCTTTACCAATTTACCCACATGTTGGTGGGGCCTGCAGACACAAGAAAATGGATGGAAAAAAGTAGACTGCATCATTGCAAAAAGGATCTTAAAGACCCCACTGTCCATGCTTCAAGGGTCAATATAGAAAATGACAAGAAAAATAGATCAAGCCTTACTTGATGGCATTCCCTATCAAAACTGATTATAGTCTATTATTCAAACATGTAAACAAGAGAAAGATGAACCCACAGGAGATTATAAAACCAGATTAAAAGAAACAAACAATACTCAGGAATTAAAGATCTAGACAAAATTGCGTTTTAGTTGTTTGCTTTGTAAATGAGTTAAAATCTGCAATAGGAGATTTAATTAGAAAACAAGTTAAAGTGGAAAATCACTCCCCTGTCAGAATTTCAACACTTAGCTGAACAACTTGAAAGAGCTTTAAAACAGAGAAAAACTAGCTGAATTAGTTGCAAACATACACAAACAGGAGGCTTTTAAGTTGTTCATGGTTTTGGTACGCTTTGGAAACAGAGAGGTTGTTTTTACCTCTGCAAAAATGCCAATTAAAAATGGACAACAGGAAGCCGAGTAATTAAATGCCTCGTTATTACCCAAAGAAATCTCAATCATTAAAACTGAAGCTGATACTCGTAAAATTAACCATGAATATCAAAAAAATTGCACTGGCTGATTACCATGCTAAATTACCAGCCACTCAAACTCCTTTAACCTCAGAACAAAAACTATGTATTGTGAATAAAGTCCCTCTTGACAAGGTAACCCCAAGGAACTCTGGAAAAGCCCAAATGGAGGCCTTCAATACTGAAAATAAAGATTGAAGGCCTGAGTTTGCAAAATAAACCCTGTCATAGCAGGCTGATCATTCTAGAATCTCTTGAATTACCCCGTCTTTGAGCCTTGCATACAGCAACTCATCATAAAAATCAACAAAATGATTCTTATTATAGCTCAGCACTGGTGGGGTAACCAAAAAAGCAGTTCAAAGAATATATAATTAATGTACAGCTGTCAAATTCATAATCCAGGAAAGATTCTTCAAACCACACCTGTGCCTCCACACACAGACCTTTTGAGCACCTGCAGATGGACTTTATTCAATTGTTTTCATCAATGGAATATAGCTATGCTTTAGTAATTGTTCATTTTCTGGAGAGAATAAAGCTTTCCCTTGCCAAAAGGCAGATGCTACTACAAAAGCCAAGGGAAAAAAAAAACCGTTAAAACAAATTTTTCCTCTTTGGAGTGTGCCTGATGGACTGTCCAGTGATTGATGAACACACTTTACAGGAAAAGTTAAAAAATTTCTGTGTTCTGTCTATTTGGCAATATTTACATTGCCAAGTCACCCCTAGTCACCTAGAAAAATAGAGCAAATAGAATGTTAAAAAACAAACTAGCAAAAATTTCAGAGTCACTGAACTTGCCATCGTCAAAGTTCTCCCTCTAGCACTCATGGTTATTTGATCAACACCATCAAGGAATCATCGGCTACCACCTTATAAAACTGTAACTGAAGGCTCCATGCATTAAAGATCTATACGTTATATAGACCCAATACTGCAAAGGCCTAATGGATCAGTCCCAAGCTTAAAAACTCAAGTTTATTCTCAACAAGTAAAAGCAGCCTTCCAGGACCACCTTTTGAGAAAAGACACATCCCTCATAATTTAGAACCAGGAGACGTGGTGCTCTAGAAGATATCAAAGGAAATCAGCCCTCAAAAGAAGCTGGACAGGATCATTCCAGGTGCAACTTAACACACATACTACAGCCAAATTAAAAGGAACAGACCCTTGGGTACACTTTTCCCTATTAAAGAGGGCCCCCTGCCAAGGATAATCCCAAGAACTATCTGACTTAAAGCTCAAATTTACTTGAGATCACTGTATCCCAGAAGTAGATGACATCACGAAAGTAGACAGCTTCCTCTCAAGACTCCAGAACAAGACTCCCCTAGATTTCCTTAGCTTGTTCCCTGCTTCTTTGTTAACAATTCTGATGATTTATTCCCTCTAGAAAACACCCTTATTATCCTTTTTACACTTCCCATTGACCCCTTTTGCCCTAATATTAATCATTCTGTTCATTCATCTGTTGACAGTGGACCTGACAAAAATCTATTTTCTAAGCCAAAAATGGATTATTTTTCTAATGTGACAAAATTTCTAAAGATTTCCCTCTCAACTGGTCAAGATGATATGGCCTTGGCTACTTGATGCCTTCCTTGACCATACATCCTACACTCAATGCTATTCAAGCACCTAACCTTCTTTTGTATATCACATTATTCCATGAAAAAAGAGACATAGTAGAAAACCCTTTGGTCTACTCTAGTGCCAAATTTCATTCTGTCGTGAGAATTTTCCTCCATTTGGAAATCTATGATTTACAAAGAGCCATTATAAACATATCTAAAGTTATGAAACAAAATTTTAACTCTAATTTTAAAACTATTAAAATTCTTCAAAATGAGATAAATAGTTTAGTTTCTGTGGTCTTGCAGAATCACAGATGCTCTCACAGCCCAAGGCAGAGCATGTGCTATAATTTATGAACAATGTTGTTTTTATGTAAACCAATCTAGACAAGTAACCACCAATTTAAATACGCTTAAAGAACAACTGCAGGTAATTCATCAAATTGGATAACCCCAAACTTTTCAATAGAAAAATCTCATTCTAGACTTGAGTCATGGTGTATAGACTTTGGGGAAACATTATTAGAATAATTATGTTTTGCTTGATTATGGTCATGATATATGTTTTATCTACGCTTTTACTTATCTGATTTCTAGACTATGCAGTTGATGTTTCTTCCCTTCCCCAATAGCTCAACAAATGCTTCATCTTCGATTATAAGAACAGAAATAATGAGAAACTGGAAACGACTTGTCTCTGGCCTATAGGTACCAATTTGACTCCTTGTTCTCTGCAAAGAAAAAACAACACTCGTTCTGAAAATTAGTCCCACAGACCTCCATTTGGGAAAGGATACATTCCTCATAATTTAGAAGAATGAGATCAAAGGATTAATTTTAACTGCACAGCCACCAAAGACTTACAGATAAGATTTTGCTGAACCAGTGGATTCCACATCAATTCAATGGAAACTACAAAAATACAGTGAACTCACAACTGAACAAGAACAACGACTACCTGAGATGGTGACCAAGGTTCCTAGTTGGTCAAAAGGGGAAACTGTTAAATGTAAACTAAGAATCAATGGCCATTTGTTCCAGGTGCAAAAACCTTTCTGAGGACAAATAAATTAAAATGGCCATTTGTGCCAGGTATAAACTTTGACAGAATAGAATTTTTAGTGTTCTGACTGTAAAAAACTTTCTGAAAAGAACCTCACAGTTAAAAATGTTTCTGACTCAGCCCACCAGGCTCCAATTCCCAACAGATGTGTGTATTCACAAAACCAATGACAGAAAGATCTACGCTTTGTAAGACCCTCCCTTTGATTAAACACGTATTTAAGATCAATCATTTGTAACTTCCCTACTGGAAATCCCTACCTTTAAAATCCCTGTATTACCATTCCTTATGTGAGCACCTTGCCACTTTCTAATGGATGTTCCTGTTCATGAAGTTCTAACCTCAACAAACTCACCTCAACAAACTATAACTGACTCATTGATCAAATTTTTCTCTTCAAGCCTCTCATGCCAGACAGTGAAACTGTAAATGTAAAGGAAAAGTTCTTGAAGGAAATTAAAAGTGCTACTCCACTGAATACGCCAATGATAAGAAAGCAAAACAGCCTCATTGCTAATATGGAGAAAGTTTTAGTGGTCTGGATAGAAGATCAAACCAGCCACAACATTCCCTTAAGCCAAACCCTAATTCAGACCACGGCCCTAACTCTCTTCAATTCTGTGAAGATTAAGAGAGGTGAGAGGGCTGCAGAAGAAAAGTTTGAAGCTAGAAGAGGTTGGTTCATGAGGTTTAAGGAAAGAAGCCATCTCCGTAACATAAAATTGCAAGGTGAAGCAGCAAGTGCTACAGCAAGTTATCCAGAATATCTAGCTAAGATAACTGATTAAGGTGGCTACACTAAACAACAGATTTTCAATGTAGATGCAACAGCCTTATATTGGAAGAATATATATCTACGACTTTCACAACTAGAGAGAAATCAATGCCTGGCTTCAGAGCTTCAAAGGACAGACTGACTCTCTTGTTAGGGGCTAATGCAGCTGGTGATTTTAAGTTGAAGCCAATGCTCATTTACCATTCTGTAAATTTTATGAAAGTTGACTGCCACAATTTTCTCCTACAGAGCGGCTGTTGGGTTTGAACTGGTGACCTTTTGGTTAGCAGCTAAGCGCTTAACCATGGGGCGACCAGGGTTCCTGTATATACATTAAAAAAAAAACAAAAACCTAAACCCGTTGCCATCAAGTCAATTCCGACTCACAGTGACACACAATGGAATATTCATTCATTAAGACAAAAGTTCTGTTCATGCTACAATATGAATGTACATTGAAAACATCCTAAGTGAAATCACAGACACAACAGGACAAACATTATATAATCTCACATATGAAATATAAACCCCTTGCCACCGAGTTGATTCTGACTTATAACAACTGTATAGGACAGAGTAGAACTGCCCCATAGGGTTTCCAAGGAGCAGCTGGTAGATTTGAACTGCCAACCTTTTGGTTAGCAGCAGAGCTCTTAACCACTGTGTAACCAGGGCAGTGATTAAGAGCTCTGCTGTTAACCGGGTGGTGCAGTGGTTTTGAATCAGTTTTGAATCAACAAAGCCTCATTCACTCCCTTAAAGAAAGGAACTGAAACTCAGTCAAGCAAGACAGGGGCTCTCAAGAGACTCACAATGGAAAACGCAAACACATCCAAGGGCCGATCCTGACTTTTACCTCACCCAACTAGACCAGGTTCCTGTAGTTCTCCAACATTATGTTCCTTTACAAAGCCCTCTGAGCAGGATCTAAGCATTCCCACACCTGGAAGAACTTTGTGGACAAGTCAGTGTATATCAGTGGTACCTGACATTAAAAACTCATTTCACCTATGGTCCACAGGGCATTGACTGTGGGAAAGAATTCCAATTTTCACACACTATTACAGGAAGAAAGATGTGTAAGAATCACTTTTGATTGATGTGTTTGGACAGGTCCATTTAAGAAAATTTTGAAGACATACAGCCCTAATTTTAATCTATGACACTTTTCCATCAGAGGATATGAGTTCATTGTAGGTTTTATATTTTTGTGGATGATAAAATATACAAATTAAAAAATAATTCAACAAGTTGTCTTTAACCAAGTGTAAATATTAGGTTCTAGCCACCAGATAAGGTGTAATTTCTCAAAGGAGACAAGAGTCACAAGTCATCCCATGAGGGATAACAAAGAGGCAATAAGAGGCTTTAAAGAAAGGTTAGGATACAACCTTGTGATCATAACAAAAAAGACTAGAATTTTTAAGCATTCCTCACATGCTAAGCATTACTCTAACTTGCATTTTGTGTTAACTTGTTTAATTACATAATACCCAATTAGATGATTATCTGTTCTCACTTTAGAGAAGACAAAGCTGTGTTACAGACTTTAAGTAACCTGCCTTTGTCAAACAACTTAATAAATGGCAGAACCCAGGTGGTCAGGTTTTAGAACCAAACCCAAAGAATCAGTCAAGCAAAATATAAACCATGAAAAGGACATCGGCAGAGTTTCCTAACTGTGAAAACTTAAGTTAAAAACCAACAAGGAAATGGTTAAAATGCTGTCATATACGCACACGCGGACACACACACAATAAGTCACTATTTTTAATACTATTAACATGACAACGTCAAAAAAGGTAAGGCCATGGGAAAACTTGGGCATTTATTCAGGATGTGATAGAGTCTTTTATAGAAACCTATGGTGCATGCAAGAGCCCTGGTGGCAGGGTGGTTAAGAGTTCGGCTGCTAACCAAAAAGCCAGTAGTTCGAATCCACCAGCCGCTCCTTGGAAACCCTATGGGGCAGTTCTACTCCGTTCTATAGATTTGCTAAGAGTCAGAATTTACTCGACGGCAACAGGTTTGCTTTTTGGTACGGTGCATGCACATCCACAAAATGAGAGCAGCTGTCTCTTAATGACAAGATTTTCTGGCTGGATTTTCATTATCATCTCCTGCTCACGTTTTTCAGTATTTTGGTACAATAGGCATATTTAAATCCTGCTTCTGCAGTAAAGAATTTGAGCTCACCTAAAGAGAGGTCTGGGCTATGTCCTGGCTCCTGGGAGGTAACTCCTAAACCCTTGGAATTTCCAGAGTGATATGAGTGCCTTTGCTATTCATGGTGGGCCCTTGGTCCACACTTGATAGTTTACACTAAAGAGGGGACTCACAGTGGAAGCTGGTAATGCCAGAAAGACATGATTAGAGAGTTGTGGCTTTGGGCCCCATGATAACAATCTGACTTCCTGGAGGGAGAGGTTAGGGAGGGCTGGAGACTGAGTTCAACCACTTGAGCAGTAATTCAATCGATCATGTTACTGTAATGAAGCCTCAATAAAAACTCTACACATGAAGATCATGTGAACATTTAGAATTAGCAATACACCATGGTTACTGTCTCACATCAATGCCATCAATCGCGTTCTAAGGATGTGGAAACATTGCATATGGAACCCTCACAGACTCTTCCCCATGTGTTTCTTCTCTGGTTCTAATTTGCATGCTTTCACTGTAATAAATGTGATCAATAGTATAATAGCTTCCAGTGAGTTCTGTGAGACTTTCTATTATGGAACCTGAGTGTGGTTCTGGAAAATCCCCTTTCAGTTGGTGTGAGAAGTATGGAACAGATCTGGCAATCTGGAGAAGAGTACACTCAACCTCGAGTTGGGCTAACTTTGGTAGTACATAATTTTCTTAAAAGAATAATGAAGATTGCTCCTGGAACATGAGTGTGGATTACAAAGGAAACCAACATGATTACCCATTAGAATATCCCTTCTGCAATAAGTAAAACGTATAGTAAATAGTGCCTTCATTTTTCAACCACATCTCAAATAAAACAAAATCCTAAGAGTTTTCATTAGACAGTTTCCACATATGCAGGCAGTGTGACAAAAACAAGGGGCTCACTGAAAGTGATTTCCTCATGCTCTAAATGCATCTATTTCTAACATATGCTTCTAAAGAAAACTTTAATATTGTTTAATAAATTCTCCATCTCTCATTAAAAATAAACTTAAAGATCTGATTAGGATGACTGTTGATCTTCTACAATATCTCAAAACATACTGAGCTTTTCACACATCACCTCTCTTAAACAGAGCCCTGGTGGCACGGTGGTTAAGCATTGGGCTGCTAACCAAAAGGTTTGCAATTTGAATCCACCAGCCACTCCTTAGAAACCCTATGGGGCAGTTCTACTCTGCGTTCTAGGGTTGTTATGAGTCAGAATCGATGCAAATAATGGGTTTGGTTTTTTTTTTTTTTTTGGCGGGGGGGTTTAAATAAGACTCCTATTAAGTAAATATTATTTTCTTTCTGTAGCTATTGTAACAAGTCTAGTAAGGTTAAGGTATGTACCATGTGATCCTTTTTTTCACTCTTTAATGTTTTTTATGTTTTTGTTTTAAATTCCTGAGTCCCTGTGTAGCACGAACTGTTAACATGCTCAGCTGCTAATCAAAAGGTTAGAAGTTCGAGTCTACTCAGAGACTACTTGGAAGAAAGTCCTGGAGACCTACTTCCAAAAAATCAGCCATTGAAAACTACTGTGACACACATCGGGTCACCATGAGTCAGAGTAAACTAAAAAGGTAACCAATTTTTTCTTCATATTCCTAAGGGAAAATTAAATTTGAAAATACGATATTCATGAGTATGTATGAACCTAAAATATATGTTCAAACATGACTAAGTAGAAACATAAAAATTCAAAGAGAAATTGATAAATTATTAAAGTTCAACGAAAAATTAAAAATATTCCCTTCGAAATCATCATGCAATAATGCAATAAAATGTAAGCACATTGGCAATTCAATTTAACTAAATTAGTGACTAGAAACTGAACTTTTATCCAAGACACCTGGATACAGCGACTGAACATTCATCAAATATAACCATGTAGTGAATCATAAAGAAAATGTCAGCTAATATCAAATAAGGAAATATCTTACCGTATTTAACAACTCTTCTATTACTGGATATTGTGTTGTCTTCAGTTAAAAATAAAGTTGTCTTACAATCTAAAAAAAAAAAAATTAAGGAGCTATCAAACACACCACAGGTTTATAAAATCAAACGAAAATCAGATAGTGAAAACAAAACTAAACAAATCAAAAAGCAAAAGATAGTAAGCGTACGCCGAATTTGATTACAGGAAAAGCTTTTTATAATCTACGTCGTAACTTTTAAATGACCAATTTAGAGTCGTAGTGAGGAATAAAAGGGAATGTGACCAAAGCAGTGATGTTGAAGAAATTTATTTTTAACAATATTAAAAAAAAGTTCTGAAAATAAACCGACTGTTCAAATTTTTAAACCAAGAGAAGGAAAAAGTAAGCCCAAATTTCGTATTAAAAATTAAGTGTTAATAAAACTTAAATGATAAGCTTCAAGAACGAAAAGAAGAAACGGATTATCTGACTGAAAATGACAAAATTAAAAAAACTTTCCGACTCGGTCCTGGGCCGTGGAGCGCGGCCGAGGCCGTCCTGAGGGCCAAAGGGACGGGACTGGGGGGTGCAAAGGAGGTTCCCCCGCGGGGCCTTTCCGGACGCGAGGTGGGGAGCGGTCGGCGAAGGTCAGGCAGCAAAAGGGCAGGCGGGATCCACAGTTCCGAAAGCAGGGAGGCCGCGCGACTGGCCTCGGCGCGGGTTTAACCGGAAGCAGACGAGGATCGGGGACGACAGCCAGCAGGTGCTGGGCCTTGAACCTCCGCAGGGACCCCCGGACCCTAGGCGGGGAGGACGCGGGGCCGGATGGGACGCGAAGTTCGGGGTTCGAACTAAAAACACGAAACTCACCCAAACTGCCTCGTGGGACCGACGCTCCGAGAAATTCTCTTCCGGGTCGGCATTAAATGGTGCCGGGGCGGGGCGGGGCGGGGCGGGGCGGGGCGTGGACGTAGGCGCGGGTGGAGAGGAGTGGGACTGGGCGATGAGGAAGTGGGGCGTGAGCTATTCTGGGCTTGGGTTTTCCTTGTTCTTCCCAATGGAACTTGATTCTCCGCATTTGATCTGATTCAATGCCTTTAAGATCCTAAGGACTAGAGCTGCTTCCTGCCTATTTTAAGTTCACGTTTCAAACACTTTAAGTAAAAGGAAAATTGTGTAGGTCACATGTATTGGAAGCTGAGATGTTTTCCTTCTACCGTGTGGCAAACTGGTAAAATCAAATGGTCAGTCAAATTAAATGACATTTAATTTGTCATTGTATTCAACGTTGTTGAGATAAATTATAAATTCAGACAGCTAAGACTCCTGTAATTAAACAAGTTATTTCATTGATCAAGGACTGGAATTATCCGTGTTGGTGGATGCTAGAATGCAAAATGCAAAACTTTGCCCTGTGCAGAACCTGCAATTTCATGCTGACTTCCACAGAACTTAATTTCCATTTCTAGTCCCTATTCACCCAGAGGTATAGACACAAATCTCAGCTCAATCCTGGAACTTTCCTAATGCCAGGACCTGGCTTGTGGGGGTGTAGGGCTTAGGCATCTGATAATTTTGGTCAAATCAAGTAAAAGAACAAAGATTTCTATTTGTATAGATATAAATTTCTTTCTCCTTTACATTTAATTTGTCATTCTATTCAACATTGTTGAGATAAATTATAAATTCAAATATCTTTGAGATAAACTTACATGGCATCTTGTAATTTGCTTAAGTCATTAATTTGTAAATATTTCATAAATTCAAATTTTTCTTTGCCTTTATTTTAAAAGTCATTTGGAAGAGAATTTTAAATTCGAAAATTGAGATATTTTCATTTGTTTTTTGTTTTCTCTTTCTGAAAGTTTTGTGTCAAACGTGCATACTGAGGCTTATAAAGGACATATATATTAAATATACATATATTGATATATATATATAAGGAGCCCTGGTGGCACAGTGGTTAAGACCGCTATATATATTTTTCTCCCACTGAGCAGCTGTTGGGTTCCAACTGCAGACTTTTTTAGCGGTCTTCTTCTGTAAAGATTATAGCCTTGGAAATTGTGTAGGGCAATTCTACTCTGTCCTATAGGGTCACTATGAGTCAGCATCGATTTGATGGCAAAGGGCTATATTGATATATATGAGTTATATATTACATTGTTATATTAAACCTGAACAAAACCCATTGCCGTGGAGTCGATTCCAACTCATAGCAACCCTATAGGACAGAGTAAAACTGCCCCATAGGGTTTCCAAGGAGTGACTGGTGGACTCAAACTGCTGACCTTTTGGTTAGCAGCCAAGTTCTTAACCACTGCACCACCAGGGCTCCACTCTATTGTATTAAAATAGATTAAATAATTCTCTGGGTGGTGCAAGAAGTTTGTGATAGGCTGCTAACCTAAAGGATAGTTATTCAACCCACCCAGCAGTGCTGCAGAAGAAAGGTCTGGCAATCTACTTCCATAAAGATTATAGCCAAGAAGATCCTATGGAGCAGTTTTACCCTGTAACTCATGGGGTCACCATGATACGGAATTCACTTGAGGGCAACAGGTTTGGGTGTTTTGAGGTGGCTCAAACAGTTAAGCGCTCAACTACTAACTAAAAGTTGACAATTTGAATCCACCCAGTGGCACTGTGGAAGAAAGGCCTAACAATCTGCTTTTGTAAGATTACAGTCAAGGCATTATTAAGGGCTTGCATAGCAAATAACCTCTTCCTTTTGAGCGTTGTTTATTCCTGAGTTTTGATGATCAGGCAAGATTAATAATATTTCCCCCTTTTCATTAAATTGCAGATGGAAATTCCATTTAGATAAAATATCTCTTCTTAATAAATTAACAGTTATTTGCGGGCTCAGTAGGAAGGGGTTGAAATCTTCCGTAGAGCCAATAGACATTGGTACAGGTTGAGAATGAAATAATATTTATTCTTTATTTGTAACTCCCACTGTAACAAGTCTTTTTACTCCAGGGCAGAGGCTTTTTAAGCAAGTGGGATTTATTGCAGATAAGGTAACTGCAAATCAATTAAAAATTTACAAGGTTCTCCATTAATATACATAGCTGTTTCTCTTTGAGAATTTAGAGCTACTACAGGAAAGTCCCTGTTTTGTCTCCAGAGCCCCTTCATTCTGAATCAGGGTAAGGAAGAGCGGCTGAGGTAGAAGCCTTCTGTTTATTCTTTAACTTACAGCATTCGCTTTTCCAGTGGCCAGGGTTTTTAGAATAGTTGCAGAAATTAGTATTTTTAGGTCTATTGGAGGATTAAAAACCATTTTTCTGAGTAGGCCCACGTAGCTATTGTAACTGGAGGGCCATTAACTTATTTAATTTGTTAGTTTCAGCAGTTTGCTTTGTTTCTAAATTCTAAGTAAGCTCATGAGCTAAAGTAGTAGTTAATTCTTCAATGGAAGCTGCTTTCCACTCTAAATGATGCTGTCTTTGCTGTCTAGTGCTGGTGTAACAGAAACATCACAAGTGGGGGTCTTTAACAAACAGAAATTTACTCTCTCACAGTTGAGGAGACTAGAAATCTGAATTCAGGGTGCCGGCTCCAGGGGAAGCCTTTCTCTCTCTGTCGGCTCTAGGGGGAAAGGTTCTTGTCATCAATCTTCCCCTGGTCTAGGAGCTTCTCAGTGCAGGTACCCCAGGTCCAAAGGACATGCTCCCCTTGTGGTTCTTCATTCTTGGTGGTAGGAGGTTCCCCATGTCGCCGCTTGCTTCACTCTTTTATATCACAAAAGAGATTGACTCAAAATACAACCTGATGTTATAGATGGAGTCCTGCCTCATTAACATCATAGAGGTATGATTTACAACACATAGGAAAATCACACCAGACAACAAAATGGTGGACAATCACATAATACTGGGAATCATGGCCTAGCCAAGTTGATACACACATTTTTGTGGGACACAATTTAATCCATAACATTCTATCCTTTAAAAAAATCTAAACCCCATAGGGTTTCCAGGAGCAGCTGGTGGATTCAAACTGCTGACCTTTTAGTTGGCAGCCATATTACTTAACCACTGCACCACCAGGGCTCCATTCTACCCTTTGGACCCCAAAAATTCATGTCTTTGCCACATGTGAAACACACACCCTTCATATAGCAAAAGACTTAAATCAACTCCAAGTTGAAAATCCAAAAATTCCTCTTCATCTGTGAAATCTAGAATACAAGCTAGCTACTTCCAAAGTACAATGGTGGAATACGCACAAGCTAGAGATTTCCATTACAAATGGGAGAAATTACAGAGAAAGAAGGGTAACAGGCACCAGGCAAGTCAGCAGAACACATTACATTAGCTCTCAATGCTTGAAAATAATACTCTGTTCTCTGAGACCATTTAGGCAATGCCCCTGCCCTCCACACTATGGGTGCTGGCCACACTCTCTGGACTCTGAGTGGAGGCCTCTTGGCTCTGGGCTTCAGATCTGCCTTCCAGGCTGTCTGGAATGGCAACTCTGTTCTCTTGCATTTGGGCGCCCCATTCTCCTAGTCCATCTGAGTAGTGACTCCACTCCCTCAGCCCCAGCAAACCCCATTCTTCTGCCCCCTGGGCATGGCAGCCCCACCCCCTCAGCTTTGGGCAGCAGATCTGGCCCCATCCCACTGGCACTCGTGAAAGGCAATCCCATACTCCAGAACTAAGTTGATGAAAATCTGACTCTTTGAAACCTAGGAGGCTGTCATGGATTGAATTGTGTCCCTGAAAAAATCTGTCAACTAGGCTAGGTCATGATTCCCAGTATCATATAATTGTCTACCATTTTATCATCTGATGTGATTTCCTTATGTGTTATAAACTCTGTAACTATGATGCAATAAGATGGATTAGTGGCAGTTATATTGATGAGGTTTACATGATTAGTGTCTTAAGCCAATCTCTTTTGAGATATAAAGGAGAGAAGTGAGCAGAGACACATGAGAACCTCATACCATCAAGAATGCAGTGCTGGGAGCAGAGCATGTCCTTTGGACCTGAGGTTCCTGCACTGAAATGCTCCCAGAACAAGGGAAGACTTATGACAAGGACTTTCCTCCAGAGCCAACAGAGAAAGCCTTCCCCTGGAGCTGACACCCTGAATTTGGACTTGTAGCCTACTAGACTGTGAGAGAATAAATTTCTCTTTGTTAAAGCCATCCACTTGTGGTATTTCTGTTATAGCAGTACTAGATGACCAAGACAGAGATCATGGCTCCACCCTTTGAGACTCCAGAGGTCGTGGCCCTACCATTTGACTGAGGCAGCTCTGCTTCCTCTGTTCCTTGTCTCTTCAGCTTCTGCTTCCTGGTTCCCTGGCCTCTCGGTCCCTTGAGCATCTCCACCTGTCTCTGCCTTGCTAAGACAGTGTTCCAAAGCTCTTTAGCTCCAATAAGTGCCTGGAGGCACCCCACGACACAAGGAAGCCTCCTGTGCAAAGGCACTCAGCTCTCTTGCTCAATGGGTCTGTGTCAGCAAGCCTAGCTCCACCAATAAGTGCCCAGAGGCAACCCACTCCGCTAGGAAGACTCCTGCCCAAAAGCACTGAGCTGTCTTGCTCCTTGGGTCAGCTCCAGGGCTGACTCGCACTGGTCTCCTGGTTCTGCTCCTGCCATTTCTCTGCTGCTGCTTCTCATTGTCTGTGCTGTCTCCAGTGTAACAGCTCCCCTTACTTCCTCCTGACTCCTGACCAGAATTGTCTTTGATGTCCATAATTCCAACAACAGTCTCTTCAAAGCAATCCAGGATTGGTTTTAGGATTATTATTAGGTACTTTAAAACTCTTCCAGCCTCTACCTATTCACAGTTTCAAAACTGCTTCCACATTTTAGGTGTCTGTTAGAGCAGCACCCCACTCTCCTGGTACCAAATTCTGTTTTAGCTATCTAGTGCTACTATAACAGAAATATCAGTGAATGGCTTTAACAAATACAAATTTATTCTCTCACAGTTTAGGAGGCTAGAAATCTGAATTCAGGGTGCCAGCTCCAGGGGAAGCCTTTCTCTCTGTTGGCTCTGGGGGAAGGTCCTTGTCATCAATCTTCCCCTGGTCTAGGAGCCTCTTAGCACAGGTACCCCAGGTCCAAAGGACATGCTCCCCTCATGGTTCTTCATTCTTGGCGGTAGGAGGTCCCGTCTCTCTGCTTGCTTCTCTCTTTTATATCTCAAAAGAGGTTTTCTCAAAATACAACCTAATCTTCTAGATTGAGTCCTGCGTCATTAACATAACTGCCTCTAATCCTGCCTCGTTAACATCATAGAGGTATTGATTTACGACACATAGGAAAATCAGATCAGATGACAAAATGGTGGACAATCACACAATACCAGGAATCATAGCCTAGCCAAGTTGACAAACATTTTTGGGGGATACAATTCAACCCCATAACAGATGCTTCTTGACTAATGCTGAAATTTCAGGCTTGAGGCTGGAAATAAATGCTGCATTAAAAACGCCTTCATTCCCTCATCTGATGAGTTCAACTCAGAATGTTCTGAGAACTTTTGAGATAATCTAGATTGATAATCATGAACACTCATATCTCTGTATTGCATACAAGAATGGACTTTTGTCCAGTCTTATTTTTGGAAAGGTGTCTTAGTCATGTAGTGCTGCTGTAACAGAAATACCACAAATGGATGGCTTTAACAAAGAGAGTTTATTCTCTCACAGTCCAGTAGGCTACAAGTCCAAATTCAGGGCGTCAGCTCCAAGGGAA